>NC_090344.1:52397318-52452318 GCF_035084215.1 Heptranchias perlo | reverse complement strand
TTGCTGGTTGTGGGAGCTGACTGTGTGCAAATTGGCTGCCACGTTTCCAACATTACAACGTTGGCTACACTTCAGAAATACTGCTCTGACCCCACACACACACAGTGTCCGGCTCTGACCCCACACACACACAGTGTCCGGCTCTGACCCCACACACACACAGTGTCCGGCTCTGACCCCACACACACACAGTGCCCGGCTCTGACCCCACACACACACACAGTGTCCGGCTCTGACCCCACACACAGTGCCCGGCTCTGACCCCACACACACACAGTGTCCGGCTCTGACCCCACACACAGTGTCCGGCTCTGACCCCACACACACACAGTGTCCGGCTCTGACCCCACACACACACAGTGTCCGGCTCTGACCCCACACACAGTGTCCGGCTCTGACCCCACACACAGTGTCCGGCTCTGACCCCACACACAGTGTCCGGCACTGACCCCACACACACACAGTGTCCGGCTCTGACCCCACACACAGTGTCCGGCTCTGACCCCACACACAGTGTCCGGCTCTGACCCCACACACACACAGTGTCCGGCTCTGACCCCACACACAGTGTCCGGCTCTGACCCCACACACAGTGTCCGGCTCTGACCCCACACACACACAGTGTCCGGCTCTGACCCCACACACACACAGTGTCCGGCACTGACCCCACACACAGTGTCCGGCTCTGACCCCACACACACACAGTGTCCGGCTCTGACCCCACACACACACAGTGTCCGGCTCTGACCCCACACACAGTGTCCGGCACTGACCCCACACACAGTGTCCGGCTCTGACCCCACACACAGTGCCCGGCTCTGACCCCACACACACACAGTGTCCGGCTCTGACCCCACACACAGTGCCCGGCTCTGACCCCACACACAGTGCCCGGCTCTGACCCCACACACACACAGTGTCCGGCACTGACCCCACACACAGTGCCCGGCTCTGACCCCACACACACACAGTGTCCGGCACTGACCCCACACACAGTGCCCGGCTCTGACCCCACACACACACAGTGTCCGGCTCTGACCCCACACACACACAGTGCCCGGCTCTGACCCCACACACACACAGTGCCCGGCTCTGACCCCACACACACACAGTGTCCGGCTCTGACCCCACACACACACAGTGTCCGGCACTGACCCCACACACAGTGCCCGGCTCTGACCCCACACACACACAGTGTCCGGCTCTGACCCCACACACAGTGTCCGGCTCTGACCCCACACACACACAGTGTCCGGCTCTGACCCCACACACACACAGTGTCCGGCACTGACCCCACACACACACAGTGTCCGGCTCTGACCCCACACACAGTGTCCGGCTCTGACCCCACACACACACAGTGTCCGGCACTGACCCCACACACACACAGTGTCCGGCTCTGACCCCACACACAGTGTCCGGCACTGACCCCACACACACACAGTGTCCGGCTCTGACCCCACACACAGTGTCCGGCACTGACCCCACACACACACAGTGTCCGGCACTGACCCCACACACACACAGTGTCCGGCTCTGACCCCACACACACACAGTGTCCGTCACTGACCCCACACACACACAGTGTCCGGCTCTGACCCCACACACAGTGTCCGGCTCTGACCCCACACACAGTGTCCGGCTCTGACCCCACACACAGTGTCCGGCTCTGACCCCACACACACACAGTGTCCGGCTCTGACCCCACACACACACAGTGTCCGGCACTGACCCCACACACACACAGTGTCCGGCTCTGACCCCACACACAGTGTCCGGCTCTGACCCCACACACAGTGTCCGGCACTGACCCCACACACACACAGTGTCCGGCTCTGACCCCACACACAGTGTCCGGCACTGACCCCACACACACACAGTGTCCGGCTCTGACCCCACACACACACAGTGTCCGGCTCTGACCCCACACACAGTGTCCGGCTCTGACCCCACACACACACAGTGTCCGGCTCTGACCCCACACACAGTGTCCGGCTCTGACCCCACACACAGTGTCCGGCTCTGACCCCACACACACACAGTGTCCGGCTCTGACCCCACACACACACAGTGTCCGGCTCTGACCCCACACACACACAGTGTCCGGCACTGACCCCACACACACACAGTGTCCGGCTCTGACCCCACACACACACAGTGTCCGGCACTGACCCCACACACACACAGTGTCCGGCTCTGACCCCACACACAGTGCCCGGCTCTGACCCCACACACAGTGTCCGGCTCTGACCCCACACACAGTGTCCGGCTCTGACCCCACACACACACAGTGTCCGGCTCTGACCCCACACACACACAGTGTCCGGCTCTGACCCCACACACACACAGTGTCCGGCTCTGACCCCACACACAGTGTCCGGCTCTGACCCCACACACACACAGTGTCCGGCTCTGACCCCACACACACACAGTGCCCGGCACTGACCCCACACACACACAGTGCCCGGCACTGACCCCACACACACACAGTGCCCGGCACTGACCCCACACACACACAGTGTCCGGCACTGACCCCACACACACACAGTGTCCGGCTCTGACCCCACACACAGTGTCCGGCTCTGACCCCACACACACACAGTGTCCGGCTCTGACCCCACACACACACAGTGTCCGGCACTGACCCCACACACAGTGTCCGTCACTGACCCCACACACACACAGTGTCCGGCACTGACCCCACACACAGTGCCCGGCACTGACCCCACACACACACAGTGTCCGGCACTGACCCCACACACACACAGTGTCCGGCACTGACCCCACACACACACAGTCCGAGTCTTCTCCAAGCAAAGGCCAGCGAGATTTTCACTGAACTTTGAAGAACTGGCGGAGATTAACCCTTTGTGTACTGGAAAAGCACCTTAACTTTCAACAATCCTCCAGCCTTTCCTCCTCCCGAGTAACTCTGTCCTGCTTTTGAATGCAACTGAAAATGACAGAGCTACAGAGACAATCATTTCTTGGATCAGCATTTACTCAGGACTCAATGAAATTTATAAAATCAGTGCTGTTTCTGGGTCTGTATTCAAAATTCCTTCTTTTTGGGCAATTTTACCAAACGCCCATCTCCCTCCCAGAGCCCACTCTCCCTCCCTGAGCCGCCTCTGAGCCCCCTCTCCCTCCCAGAGCCCACTCTCCCTCCCTGAGCCCCCTCTGAGCCCACTCTCCCTCCCTGAGCCCACCCTGAGCCCCCTCTCCCTCCCTGAGCCCACCCTGAGCCCACTCTCCCTCCCTGAGCCCACCCTGAGCCCCCTCTCCCTCCCTGAGCCCACCCTGAGCCCCCTCTCCCTCCCTGAGCCCACCCTGAGCCCCCTCTCCCTCACATTCCAACCGAAACAGTCCAAGTAAAAGCAAACAATTGTGTTTATTCCAACTTGTAAAATTTACATGAATGCTGTTTCCGTAAACCAGATCCCAGGAAATTGGCCTTTGTCTCCTCTGTCCCAGCTTTCAGCCACTGCCCCTTAACCCTGTGTTTGCCCCTTGCCCCCTTCCCCTTGCCCCCTGCCCCTGCCCCCTTGCCCCCTTCCCCTTGCCCCCCTGCCCCCTTCCCTTGCCCCCTTCCCCTTGCCCCTGCCCCCTTCCCCTTGCCCCCCTGCCCCCTTGCCCCCTTGCCCCCTTCCCCTTGCCCCCCTGCCCCTGCCCCCTTCCCCTTGCCCCTGCCCCCTTCCCCTTGCCCCCTTGCCCCTTCCCCCTTGCCCCCCTGCCCACATTTGAACCTTCACTTTCTCCCCTCCCACAGACTGAAGCCGCTGGAAGGTCAGTTCTTGCAGCCAGTGAAGGAGACAGACGATCGGATCAATGAAACCAGACCCGGGGCACTGAAGGCAGCGCTGGGCGGGGAGGGGAGGGGAGGGGAGGGGGTTCCCCGGGAACCTGCAGTCCGGCCCCGCTCCATCTACTCACCCGGTCGGCTGTGGGTCGCTCTCTCTCCCCGACTCTGTGCCGCCCCAGCCCCGAGCCGCTCGGTTATGTAGCGGGCTGGAGGAGGGCGGAGCGGGGCGGAGCTGCAAACAGGCTGAGGTCATGGAGAAAATCCGGTAATTGCAGCCGGAGGATGGAGCTCCAAACCCAGCAGGGTGGCAGGAGAGGGAGCCTGGCACTGGGGGAGAGGGAGACTGGCACTGGGGGAGAGGGAGCCTGGCACTGGGGGAGAGGGAGCCTGGCACTGGGGGAGAGGGAGACTGGCACTGGGGGAGAGGGAGACTGGCACTGGGGGAGAGGGAGACTGGCACTGGGGGAGAGGGAGAGTGGCACTGCGGGAGAGGGAGACTGGCACTGGGGGAGAGGGAGACTGGCACTGGGGGAGAGGGAGACTGGCACTGGGGGAGAGGGAGACTGGCACTGGGGGAGAGGGAGAGTGGCACTGCGGGAGAGGGAGACTGGCACTGCGGGAGAGGGAGACTGGCACTGGGGGAGAGGGAGCCTGGCACTGGGGGAGAGGGAGACTGGCACTGGGGGAGAGGGAGACTGGCACTGGGGGAGAGGGAGACTGGCACTGGGGGAGAGGGAGACTGGCACTGGGGGAGAGGGAGAGTGGCACTGCGGGAGAGGGAGACTGGCACTGGGGGAGAGGGAGAGTGGTACTGGGGGAGAGGGAGACTGGCACTGGGGGAGAGGGAGACTGGCACTGGGGGAGAGAGGGAGACTGGCACTGGGGGAGAGAGGGAGACTGGCACTGGGGGAGAGAGAGACTGGCATTGGGGGAGAGAGAGACTGGCACTGGGGGAGAGGGAGACTGGCACTGGGGGAGAGGGAGACTGGCACTGGGGGAGAGGGAGACTGGCACTGGGGGAGAGGGAGACTGGCACTGGGGGAGAGGGAGACTGGCACTGGGGGAGAGGGAGACTGGCACTGCAGGAGAGGGAGACTGGCACTGGGGGAGAGGGAGACTGGCACTGGGGGAGAGGGAGACTGGCACTGGGGGAGAGAGAGACTGGCACTGGGGGAGAGGGAGACTGGCACTGGGGGAGAGAGAGACTGGCACTGGGGGAGAGAGAGACTGGCACTGGGGGAGAGGGAGACTGGCACTGGGGGAGAGGGAGACTGGCACTGGGGGAGAGGGAGACTGGCACTGCGGGAGAGGGAGACTGGCACTGGGGGAGAGGGAGCCTGGCACTGGGGGAGAGGGAGACTGGCACTGGGGGAGAGGGAGCCTGGCACTGGGGGAGAGGGAGACTGGCACTGGGGGAGAGGGAGACTGGCACTGGGGGAGAGGGAGCCTGGCACTGGGGGAGAGGGAGACTGGAGCCTGGCACTGGGGGAGAGGGAGACTGGCATGGGGGAGAGAGAGACTGGCACTGGGGTAGAGGGAGCCTGGCACTGGGGGAGAGGGAGACTGGAGCCTGGCACTGGGGGAGAGGGAGACTGGAGCCTGGCACTGGGGGAGAGGGAGACTGGCACGGGGGAGAGAGAGATTGGCACTAGGGGAGAGAGAGACAGGAGCCTGGCACTTGGGGAGAGGGAGACTGGAGCCTGGCATTGGGGGCTATCAGTACAGGTCAGGACATCCCCAGTAACGTTCAAACACTGATAGTTCAGAAGAGTTCGAAAGAGTAGACTTTGTTCTCCAAAGGACAGAGAAGTCATTTTTTGTCATTTTTCAAAGCAGGAAGTGGTCACTAACTGTCAGTAATGGCCTGTAATTCTGTCCCTTCAATGAGTACAGTTCCATACCTCACCTGCGTATCATGACCTGGTGGGACTGGGAATCACGTACAACCTTAGTGTACAAACAGCTTCCTCCAGAAATACAGATTCAGAAATATGACACGTGTCCAGGGCAGATATTTGCAAACCCTCCACACACACAGAGCAGCAAACACTCTGACGGTCGCCATGTTGCCTTGTGGCTGGTTGAGTTGGTGTCCCTCAGGATGGTAATTGTGTTTCAGTCCAGCCAAGTGCTCACCAACAACACAATGGTGTTCCAGTGCGGGTTAGAGAATCCGAACAAGAATGGACGTTCATTCAGAGTTAGATTATTGGAATCAGGCCGATCCCAAATGAGTTACCTTTTAATTTGAGCTATTCTAATTGCTCAAGAACCTATCAAAAAGCACTCTAGCATTTTTTACGACATTAAAGGTGCTATCTATTGCTAGTCGCTGCTGTTTAGGACTTTGTACAAAGATAGGTCAGAACATCTCTCCCCAAATTCTTCCCACATCACTTCAGTGGCTATCTTATTACTCTTGGCTTTTGACTGACCCACTGATACAGAAAATCGATAACACTGGGAATAAAGAAAGAAAGACGTGCATTTCTATAGCGCCTTTCAAGACCTCAGGACATCCCAAAGCACTTTACAGTCAATGAAGTACTTTTGAAGTGTAGTCACTGTTGTAATGTAGGAAACGTGGCAGTGAATTTACACACAGCAAGATCCCACAAACAGCAATGTGATAATGATCAGATAATCTGTTTTAGTGATGTTGGTTGAGGGATAAATATTGGCCAGGACACCAGGGAGAACTCCCCTGCTCTTCTTCAAATACTGGCCATGGGATCTTTTACATCCACCTGAGAGGGCAGACGGGGCCTCGGTTTAACGTCTCATCCCAAAAGACGGCACCTCCGACAGTGCAGCACTCCCTCAGTACTGCACTGAAGTGTTGGCCTAGATTTTGTACTCAAGCCTCTGGAATGGGACTTGAACCCACAGCCTACAAAAGACCAGAGTACTGAGCCACGGCTGACACCGAATCGAAAAAACATACAAGGTTGGATTAGAGTGTGCCGCTCCTGGGAATTGGTGTTAAAATGACAGTGTCATAGAGTTATACAGCACGGATAGAGGCCCTTCGGCCCATCGTGTCCGCGCCGGCCATCAAGCCCTGTCTACTCTAATCCCATATTCCAGCATTTGGTCCGTAGCCTTGTATGCTATGGCATTTCAAGTGCTCATCCAAATGCTTCTTGAATGTTGTGAGGGTTCCTGCCTCCACAACCCTCTCAGGCAGTGAGTTCCAGACTCCAACCACCCTCTGGGTGAAAAAGTTCTTTCTCAAATCCCCTCTAAACCTCCCGCCTTTTACCTTGAATCTATGTCCCCTTGTTATAGAACCCTCAACGAAGGGAAAAAGCTCCTTAGTATCCATCCTATCTGTGCCCCTCATAATTTTGTACACCTCAATCATGTCCCCCCTCAGCCTCCTCTGCTCCAAGGAAAACAAACCCAATCTTCCCAGTCTCTCTTCATAGCTGAAGCGCTCCAGCCCTGGTAACATCCTGGTGAATCTCCTCTGCACCCTCTCCAAAGCGATCACATCCTTCCTGTAGTGTGGCGACCAGAACTGCACACGGTACTCCAGCTGTGGCCTAACCAGTGTTTTATACAGCTCCATCATAACCTCCTTGCTCTTATATTCTATGCCTCGGCTAATAAAGGCAAGTATCCCATATGCCTTCTTTACCACCTTATCTACCTGTTCCGCCGCCTTCAGGGATCTGTGAACTTGCACACCAAGATCCCTCTGACCCTCTGTCTTGCCTAGGGTCCTCCCATTCATTGTGTATTCCCTTGCCTTGTTAGTCCCTCCAAAGTGCATCACCTCGCACTTTTCCGGGTTAAATTCCATTTGCCACTGTTCCGCCCATCTGACCAACCCATCTATATCGTCCTGCAGACTGAGGCTATCCTCCTCGCTATTTACCACCCTACCAATTTTTGTATCATCAGCGAACTTACTGATCATACCTTTTACATTCATATCCAAGTCATTAATGTAGACCACAAACAGTGCCCTGGAGCTGGGAGATGATATCTGAGCAGGTGGTGGTGGGATATCATGTGGGAAATGAGGGAGCACTGGGAGTGAGGAAAGGCGAATAATTCTCTTGGATGTCGTGTGATTGGAGGTTACTGCGGCCTTTCTTGTGGTTTGGTTGATCTTGTACGGTGACCCTGGGATGTCTCAGTCCAGACTCCCACACACTGTGGTTCTTTCGTCACCCAATGATTTCAGGAATTGTCACAGTCTCAGCACCATGTTATTTATAAAACAAATATTAAAAATATCAGCGTCAGAAGGGAGCTGTGTACAATATCAAAGATAAGACATCATGTCAAGATATCTCTACTGATTAACTCTGTCAGGGAGAGACTGGCATCGGGCTTCAGCATTACACTCAAACCGAGACACGATTGAACTGTTCACCTCAATTCCCATCCCTCCAGTCCCCTAACTCTCCCATCGAAGCCCATCCCTCCAGTCCCCTAACTCTCCCATCGAAGCCCCTCCCTCCAGTCCCCTAACTCTCCCATCGAAGCCCATCCCTCCAGTCCCCTAACTCTCCCATCGAAGCCCATCCCTCCAGTCCCCTAACTCTCCCATCGAAGCCCCTCCCTCCAGTCCCCTAACTCCCCCATCGAAGCCCATCCCTCCAGTCCCCTAACTCCCCCATCGAAGCCCATCCCTCCAGTCCCCTAACTCTCCCATCGAAGCCCATCCCTCCAGTCCCCTAACTCCCCCATCGAAGCCCATTCCTGTAATACCCTAACTCTCCCATCGAAGCCCCTCCCTCCAGTCCCCTAACTCTCTCATCGAAGCCCATCCCTCCAGTCCCCTAACTCTCCCATCGAAGCCCATCCCTCTAGTACCCTAACTCTCCCATCGAAGCCCATCCCTCCAGTCCCCTAACTCCCCCATCGAAGCCCATCCCTCCAGTCCCCTAACTCTCCCATCGAAGCCCATCCCTCTAGTACCCTAACTCTCCCATCGAAGCCCATCCCTCCAGTCCCCTAACTCTCCCATCGAAGCCCATCCCTCCAGTACCCTAACTCTCCCATCGAAGCCCATCCCTCCAGTACCCTAACTCTCCCATCGAAGCCCATCCCTCCAGTACCCTAACTCTCCCATCGAAGCCCATCCCTCTAGTACCCTAACTCTCCCATCGAAGCCCATCCCTCCAGTACCCTAACTCTCCCATCGAAGCCCATCCCTCTAGTACCCTAACTCTCCCATCGAAGCCCATCCCTCCAGTACCCTAACTCTCCCATCGAAGCCCCTCCCTCTAGTCCCCTAACTCCCCCATCGAAGCCCATCCCTCTAGTACCCTAACTCTCCCATCGAAGCCCATCCCTCCAGTACCCTAACTCTCCCATCGAAGCCCCTCCCTCTAGTCCCCTAACTCCCCCATCGAAGCCCATCCCTCCAGTCCCCTAACTCTCCCATCAAAGCCCATCCCTCCAGTCCCCTAACTCTCCCATCGAAGCCCATCCCTCCAGTACCCTAACTCTCCCATCGAAGCCCATCCCTCCAGTCCCCTAACTCTCCCATCGAAGCCCCTCCCTCTAGTCCCCTAACTCTCCCATCGAAGCCCATCCCTCCAGTACCCTAACTCCCCCATCGAAGCCCATCCCTCCAGTACCCTAACTCTCCCATCGAAGCCCATCCCTCCAGTACCCTAACTCTCCCATCGAAGCCCATCCCTCTAGTCCCCTAACTCCCCCATCGAAGCCCATCCCTCCAGTCCCCTAACTCTCCCATTGATGCCCCTCCCTCCAGTCCCCTAACTCTCCCATCGAAGCCCCTCCCTCTAGTCCCCTAACTCCCCCATCGAAGCCCATCCCTCCAGTCCCCTAACTCTCCCATCGAAGCCCCTCCCTCCAGTCCCCTAACTCTCCCATCGAAGCCCCTCCCTCTAGTCCCCTAACTCCCCCATCGAAGCCCCTCCCTCCAGTACCCTAACTCTCCCATCGAAGCCCATCCCTCCAGTCCCCTAACTCTCCCATCGAAGCCCCTCCCTCTAGTCCCCTAACTCCCCCATCGAAGCCCCTCCCTCCAGTACCCTAACTCTCCCATCGAAGCCCCTCCCTCCAGTCCCCTAACTCTCCCATCGAAGCCCCTCCCTCTAGTCCCCTAACTCTCCCATCGAAGCCCATCCCTCCAGTCCCCTAACTCTCCCATCGAAGCCCATCCCTCCAGTACCCTAACTCTCCCATCGAAGCCCATCCCTCCAGTCCCCTAACTCTCCCATCGAAGCCCATCCCTCCAGTACCCTAACTCTCCCATCGATGCCCATCCCTCCAGTCCCCTAACTCTCCCATCGAAGCCCCTCCCTCCAGTCCCCTAACTCTCCCATCGAAGCCCATCCCTCCAGTACCCGAACTCTCCCATCGAAGCCCATCCCTCCAGTCCCCGAACTCTCCCATCGAAGCCCATCCCTCCAGTCCCCTAACTCTCCCATCGAAGCCCATCCCTCCAGTCCCCTAACTCTCCCATCGAAGCCCATCCCTCCAGTCCCCTAACTCTCCCATCGAAGCCCATCCCTCCAGTCCCCTAACTCTCCCATCGAAGCCCATCCCTCCAGTCCCCTAACTCTCCCATCGAAGCCCCTCCCTCCAGTCCCCTAACTCTCCCATCGAAGCCCCTCCCTCCAGTCCCCTAACTCTCCCATCGAAGCCCATCCCTCTAGTACCCTAACTCTCCCATCGAAGCCCGTCCCTCCAGTACCCTAACTCTCCCATCGAAGCCCATCCCTCCAGTACCCTAACTCTCCCATCGAAGCCCATCGCTCCAGTCCCCTAACTCTCCCATCGAAGCCCCTCCCTCCAGTACCCTGACTCTCCCATCGAAGCCCATCCCTCCAGTCCCCTAACTCTCCCATCGAAGCCCCTCCCTCCAGTACCCTCACTCTCCCATCGAAGCCCATCCCTCCAGTCCCCTAACTCTCCCATCGAAGCCCCTCCCTCCAGTACCCTCACTCTCCCATCGAAGCCCATCCCTCCAGTACCCTAACTCTCCCATCGAAGCCCCTCCCTCCAGTCCCCTAACTCTCCCATCGAAGCCCATCCCTCCAGTCCCCTAACTCTCCCATCGAAGCCCATCCCTCCAGTCCCCTAACTCTCCCATCGAAGCCCATCCCTCCAGTCCCCTAACTCTCCCATCGAAGCCCCTCCCTCCAGTCCCCTAACTCTCCCATCGAAGCCCATCCCTCCAGTCCCCTAACTCTCCCATCGAAGCCCATCCCTCTAGTACCCTAACTCTTCCATCGAAGCCCATCCCTCTAGTACCCTAACTCTCCCATCGAAGCCCATCCCTCTAGTCCCCTAACTCTCCCATCGAAGCCCATCCCTCCAGTCCCCTAACTCTCCCATCGAAGCCCATCCCTCCAGTCCCCTAACTCTCCCATCGAAACCCATCCCTCCAGTACCCTAACTCTCCCATCGAAGCCCATCCCTCCAGTACCCTAACTCTCCCATCGAAGCCCATCCCTCTAGTACCCTAACTCTCCCATCGAAGCCCATCCCTCCAGTCCCCTAACTCTCCCATCGAAGCCCATCCCTCCAGTCCCCTAACTCTCCCATCGAAGCCCATCCCTCTAGTACCCTAACTCTCCCATCGAAGCCCATCCCTCCAGTACCCCAACTCTCCCATCGAAGCCCATCCCTCCAGTCCCCTAACTCTCCCATCGAAGCCCATCCCTCCAGTCCCCTAACTCTCCCATCGAAGCCCATCCCTCCAGTCCCCTAACTCTCCCATCGAAGCCCATCCCTCCAGTCCCCTAACTCTCCCATCGAAGCCCATCCCTCCAGTCCCCTAACTCTCCCATCGAAGCCCATCCCTCCAGTCCCCTAACTCTCCCATCGAAGCCCATCCCTCCAGTCCCCTAACTCTCCCATCGAAGCCCATCCCTCTAGTCCCCTAACTCTCCCATCGAAGCCCATCCCTCTAGTACCCTAACTCTCCCATCGAAGCCCATCCCTCTAGTACCCTAACTCTCCCATCGAAGCCCATCCCTCCAGTCCCCTAACTCTCCCATCGAAGCCCATCCCTCCAGTCCCCTAACTCCCCCATCGAAGCCCATCCCTCCAGTCCCCTAACTCTCCCATCGAAGCCCATCCCTCCAGTCCCCTAACTCCCCCATCGTAGCCCATCCCTCTAGTACCCTAACTCTCCCATCGAAGCCCATCCCTCCAGTCCCCTAACTCCCCCATCGAAGCCCATCCCTCCAGTACCCTAACTCTCCCATCGAAGCCCATCCCTCCAGTACCCTAACTCTCCCATCGAAGCCCATCCCTCCAGTCCCCTAACTCTCCCATCGAAGCCCATCCCTCCAGTCCCCTAACTCCCCCATCGAAGCCCATCCCTCCAGTCCCCTAACTCTCCCATCGAAGCCCATCCCTCTAGTACCCTAACTCTCCCATCGAAGCCCATCCCTCTAGTACCCTAACTCTCCCATCGAAGCCCATCCCTCCAGTACCCTAACTCCCCCATCGAAGCCCATCCCTCCAGTCCCCTAACTCTCCCATCGAAGCCCATCCCTCCAGTCCCCTAACTCCCCCATCGAAGCCCATCCCTCCAGTCCCCTAACTCTCCCATCGAAGCCCATCCCTCCAGTCCCCTAACTCTCCCATCGAAGCCCATCCCTCCAGTACCCTAACTCTCCCATCGAAGCCCATCCCTCTAGTACCCTAACTCTCCCATCGAAGCCCATCCCTCTAGTACCCTAACTCTCCCATCGAAGCCCATCCCTCTAGTACCCTAACTCTCCCATCGAAGCCCATCCCTCTAGTACCCTAACTCTCCCATCGAAGCCCATCCCTCTAGTACCCTAACTCTCCCATCGAAGCCCATCCCTCTAGTACCCTAACTCTCCCATCGAAGCCCATCCCTCTAGTACCCTAACTCTCCCATCGAAGCCCATCCCTCTAGTACCCTAACTCTCCCATCGAAGCCCATCCCTCTAGTACCCTAACTCTCCCATCGAAGCCCCTCCCTCCAGTACCCTAACTCTCCCATCGAAGCCCATCCCTCCAGTCCCCTAACTCTCCCATCGAAGCCCATCCCTCCAGTACCCTAACTCCCCCATCGAAGCCCATCCCTCTAGTCCCCTAACTCTCCCATCGAAGCCCATCCCTCCAGTACCCTAACTCTCCCATCGAAGCCCATCCCTCCAGTCCCCTAACTCCCCCATCGAAGCCCATCCCTCCAGTCCCCTAACTCTCCCATCGAAGCCCCTCCCTCCAGTCCCCTAACTCTCCCATCGAAGCCCCTCCCTCCAGTCCCCTAACTCTCCCATCGAAGCCCATCCCTCCAGTCCCCTAACTCTCCCATCGAAGCCCCTCCCTCCAGTCCCCTAACTCTCCCATCGAAGCCCATCCCTCCAGTCCCCTAACTCTCCCATCGAAGCCCATCCCTCCAGTACCCTAACTCTCCCATCGAAGCCCATCCCTCCAGTACCCTAACTCTCCCATCGAAGCCCATCCCTCCAGTCCCCTAACTCCCCCATCGAAGCCCATCCCTCCAGTACCCTCACTCTCCCATCGAAGCCCATCCCTCCAGTCCCCTAACTCTCCCATCGAAGCCCATCCCTCCAGTACCCTAACTCTCCCATCGAAGCCCATCCCTCCAGTACCCTCACTCTCCCATCGAAGCCCCTCCCTCCAGTCCCCTAACTCTCCCATCGAAGCCCATCCCTCCAGTACCCTCACTCTCCCATCGAAGCCCATCCCTCCAGTCCCCTAACTCTCCCATCGAAGCCCATCCCTCCAGTACCCTAACTCTCCCATCGAAGCCCATCCCTCCAGTACCCTAACTCCCCCATCGAAGCCCATCCCTCCAGGACCCTAACTCTCCCATCGAAGCCCATCCCTCCAGTCCCCTAACTCCCCCATCGAAGCCCATCCCTCTAGTACCCTAACTCCCCCATCGAAGCCCATCCCTCCAGTCCCCTAACTCCCCCATCGAAGCCCATCCCTCTAGTACCCTAACTCCCCCATCGAAGCCCATCCCTCCAGTACCCTCACTCTCCCATCGAAGCTAATCTCTGTCTGGTGGAAAGTTACAAACATTTAGAGATAATGATTATACAGAAAAATTATTTTTAATAAATGCCCAATTTGGCCCCTTTTTTCATCTGGAGAGGATTTTATTCTTTCTCGTATTATACTCTTATGAGTAAGTTTGCTCATTTGTCCCTTTCTTAGGGGCAATGCCCCTTCCTGGTGCCCACTGATTGCCCATTGCATCAGGTGAGGTTCGAGAGTGGGAGTTGGGCAGCTCATTCTATGGGATGGGAGGGGCCGAGATCACAGCCCAGCAAGATCCCATCTCCAGCTGACCTTTCCTTGGAGCTCGCTGAATGTTGAAGAGGAACAGGAACCCTGGGTAATCCTCCTCCCCCACAAGCCCCATACTGAGGCCAATTGTGATGCTGAAATCAGTGAGCTCAGAATCACCCAGGAATATGAAGCAGTGACCTTCTGGTCTCAATAACTCAGCATTAGGTGGTTTCCAATGACCTGACTGGTTTTGTTTTGATTCAGGAGAGTTCGGTTTGAAGGTTAATGATTCGAGCTGTAATTCCCTTCTACCACCCAGTGTGCGTGGTTATTGGTCCCTGGTATTGTCAGTTAACATGCTTCATTTGTTATTTTCTCTTTTCACTGCATGGAATTGCACTGAGTCACATTTACAAAGGCTCTTTTGCATCGTAGCCCTGACGTCATCTGTCCCAGTGAAAAATAATCATCCTTCCGAAAGGCCGGCCCCTCCCGGACAGTTGGGTCAGGAGTAAATGGCACTGAGTGCGATCTCTCCCCTCACAATTCTCCCTCTCCGTTCCTGTCGGTGCTGACTCACTCTGGGGCACAGTGGTGCAGTCCCACAGGTGCCCTGCGAGCCATTCTTTAAGCATCAGCAGGCTAATCGACTGTGGAGGCATCACAGCCGATCCCAACCCCTGTGTTCACGAGGTGGGCACACACTGCCCATTTACAAGATCCTTGAAGTAATGAGCAATTTGTATAAAGTGACGAGTGGCTGTTTGTTCTCACTGGATTACTGGGAGTGCACTCACTGCCTTTCATGGCTGGAGTACAGGGACTTTGAACAAGTAACTTTGTTCATTTAAGAGCAGGTGCCGTGGACATCAGTGAAACATTGCCTGTCCCCTTCTCAAATCACTGTGGATGAGTTCAGTCCAGCTCCGTGCCACACATCAGCACTGGCTGAGATGGTACAAGCCAGACCTCACAAGGGACTATTGCAGACAGGTTATGGTGTGTGTGTGTCGAACTGGGATTGAATAAATGGTGAAAGGACCTGCTCCTTTTATCAGATCACTGTGTCTGTGTTTAGCCCTTCAGAACTGATTCTCTGGAGCAGCTCCCCAAACCGAGATGAGGAGAAACCTTTTTACACAGTGAGTTGTTATGATCTGGAATGAGCTGCCTGAAAGGGTGAATGAAGAAGATTCAATTATAACTTTCAAAAGGGAATTGGAGAAATACTTGAAGGAAAAAAATTTGCAGGGCTGTGGGGAAAGAGCCGGGGAGTGGGATTAATTGGATAGCTCTTTCATAGAGCCAGCACAGCCACGATGGGCCAAATGGCCTCCTTCTGTGCTGTAAGGTTCTGTAATTCTATGATCTGCAAAATTGTAGCAGTGAGAGTCAGTGACAATGCCACCCTTACAAGGAGCAACATGACAGTGAACAGAGCATGAGAAGCTTGCAGTCTGGGCAGGATATCTGGTTGAGTGTACATCCAATTATTATTGGCAGCTGAAGCAGGGAAATGCAATTATAGATCGAAATCAAATGGTGAAAAGATGGGAAGTGATGTGGGTTTTCCAAGTGGAGCACCATCTGATCACTGTATGTGGACTGAAATAGCATCATTAAGGATGGAGTGATTGTGAGCTCAGTATTTAGCTGCTGATTCGGAGTAATAAACGGCATTAATCACTGAGATGGCCTGGTTTTCTCAGCTGTGTGAGGCTTGAGGAAGGAGATGACTCCATGTTGGGCCTGTGCAAGGACAGTGTTCATTCCCAGGAGTGGATTTATTGAGGGTGAGGGTTACTCGTACTACAGAGGTCACACTGTCCTAACCCCTCTCCCCCACTCCTCACACTCCCCAGGAAAGCCGTGACACCGATCATTTCTCCTCCTTGATATCCAAGCACCCTGCACAGAGTCCAACCAGTCCGCCTCTCTCTCGGCCCACATTACTTCCCACTTGTCCGTGCTTATCACCCTTCAATTGAAATAACTTCACCTCACCTCTGCTGCAGCCAGCTCCGACTCGAGCCTTTGTGTATCTCCCCCCCTCTTAGCCCAGTGCCTGCAGCTGTCTCTATCCAGCACTCGGAGACTCATCACGAAACCCCCCCCTCTTCATCCCCCCCCACTAAAAGCCTTTACAAAACCCACCTTTCGGACAGTTCCTCTAACTCTCCCCCCATGGCCCCGTGTCAGCACCATCCTCCTCCTCCCCATGTCAACTTTCTCAGCATGTTTCTACATTAAAGACACTTTATTGATGCAATCTTGGAATTCCTTGTGTCATCTCCAAATTCTTTCTCAACTCCGACATTGGAAAAACGCAGCCATTTAGGGCACATGTCCTGCCCACCTCCCTCACCTCGAGTCTCCAAACTCCCTCCCTCACCTCGAGTCTCCAAACTCCCTCTCTCACCTCGAGTCTCCAAACTCCCTCCCTCACCTCGAGTCTCCAAACTCCCTCTCTCACCTCGAGTCTCCAAACTCCCTCCCTCACCTCGAGTCTCCAAACTCCCTCCCTCACCTCGAGTCTCCAAATTCCCTCCCTCACCTCGAGTCTCCAAACTCCCTCCCTCACCTCGAGTCTCCAAACTCCCTCCCTCACCTCGAGTCTCCAAACTCCCTCCCTCACCTCGAGTCTCCAAACTCCCTCTCTCACCTCGATTCTCCAAACTCCCTCACCTCGAGTCTCCAAACTCCCTCCCTCACCTCGAGTCTCCAAACTCCCTCCCTCACCTCGAGTCTCCAAACTCCCTCTCTCACCTCGATTCTCCAAACTCCCTCACCTCGAGTCTCCAAACTCCCTCCCTCACCTCGAGTCTCCAAACTCCCTCCCTCACCTCGAGTCTCCAAACTCCCTCTCTCACCTCGAGTCTCCAAACTCCCTCCCTCACCTCGAGTCTCCAAACTCCCTCCCTCACCTCGAGTCTCCAAACTCCCTCCCTCACCTCGAGTCTCCAAACTCCCTCCCTCACCTCGAGTCTCCATACTCCCTCCCTCACCTCGAGTCTCCAAACTCCCTCCCTCACCTCGAGTCTCCAAACTCCCTCCCTCACCTCGAGTCTCCAAACTCCCTCCCTCACCTCGAGTCTCCATACTCCCTCCCTCACCTCGAGTCTCCAAACTCCCTCCCTCACCTCGAGTCTCCAAACTCCCTCCCTCACCTCGAGTCTCCAAACGCCCTCCCTCACCTCGAGTCCACAAACTCCCTCCCTCACCTCGAGTCTCCAAACTCCCTCCCTCACCTCAAGTCTCCAAACGTCCTCCCTCACCTCGAGTCTCCAAACTCCCTCTCTCACCTCGAGTCTCCAAACTCCCTCCCTCACCTCGAGTCTCCAAACTCCCTCTCTCAACTCGAGTCTCCAAACTCCCTCCCTCACCTCGAGTCTCCAAACTCCCTCTCTCACCTCAAGTCTCCCATCTCCCTCCCTCACCTCGAGTCTCCAAACTCCCTCTCTCACCTCGATTCTCCAAACTCCCTCCCTCACCTCGAGTCTCCAAACTCCCTCTCTCACCTCGAGTCTCCAAACTCCCTCCCTCACCTCGAGTCTCCAAACTCCCTCCCTCACCTCGAGTCTCCAAACTCCCTCTCTCACCTCGATTCTCCAAACTCCCTCACCTCGAGTCTCCAAACTCCCTCCCTCACCTCGAGTCTCCAAACTCCCTCCCTCACCTCGAGTCTCCAAACTCCCTCTCTCACCTCGAGTCTCCAAACTCCCTCCCTCACCTCGAGTCTCCAAACTCCCTCCCTCACCTCGAGTCTCCAAACTCCCTCCCTCACCTCGAGTCTCCAAACTCCCTCCCTCACCTCGAGTCTCCATACTCCCTCCCTCACCTCGAGTCTCCAAACTCCCTCCCTCACCTCGAGTCTCCAAACTCCCTCCCTCACCTCGAGTCTCCAAACTCCCTCCCTCACCTCGAGTCTCCATACTCCCTCCCTCACCTCGAGTCTCCAAACTCCCTCCCTCACCTCGAGTCTCCAAACTCCCTCCCTCACCTCGAGTCTCCAAACGCCCTCCCTCACCTCGAGTCCACAAACTCCCTCCCTCACCTCGAGTCTCCAAACTCCCTCCCTCACCTCAAGTCTCCAAACGTCCTCCCTCACCTCGAGTCTCCAAACTCCCTCTCTCACCTCGAGTCTCCAAACTCCCTCCCTCACCTCGAGTCTCCAAACTCCCTCTCTCAACTCGAGTCTCCAAACTCCCTCCCTCACCTCGAGTCTCCAAACTCCCTCTCTCACCTCAAGTCTCCCATCTCCCTCCCTCACCTCGAGTCTCCAAACTCCCTCTCTCACCTCGATTCTCCAAACTCCCTCACCTCGAGTCTCCAAACCCCCTCCCTCACCTTGAGTCTCCAAACTCCCTCCCTCACCTCGAGTCTCCAAACTCCCTCTCTCACCTCGAGTGTCCAAACTCCCTACCTCACCTCGAGTCTCCAAACTCCCTCTCTTACCTCGAGTCTCCAAACTCCCTCCCTCACCTCGAGTCTCCAAATTCCCTCTCTCACCTCAAGTCTCCAAAATCCCTCCCTCACCTTGAGTCCCCAAACTCCCTCTCTCACCTCGAGTCTCAAGACTCCCTCCCTCACCTCGAGTCTCCAAACTCCCTCCCTCACCGTTAGTTACCAATCTCTCTCTCCATCACACCCTTCTTTCCACAGATATTACCATGACCAGTCTTGCTCCCAATTCTCCTCTCTTTCTCTCAGGCAGAAGGCCTCCTCCTTCAGTGCTCCTGTAAAGTCGGCCCTGCCCCTCACTGGACCAGGGGACTGTCCTCTTTCCCATCCCACCTATTCTTCTGGTCCCTCTCACCGAGGCAGCCAATTAGAATCTGGATTATTGCTGGTTGTGTGTGCGTGCCTGGCCTCGTGCTCACTGGCTGCTCCTGTAACAGTTGGGTGAGAATGGAGCTATTTCCTAGACATTCTTGGCCTGAGAGGAGAATTAATCCGTTCCTACCCTGTCGCTTTAGGGATTACATTGCACTGATGAGTCAGTGATCTGGTGTCTGATGCCAATTCGAGTTGCAGCCAGTATTTTTCCCACAGTTCTGGTTTGGCTAATTGTTGAGGCTCAGTTTCTAAAGCTGAGGCTTGGGAGCCAACGGAGGGAACTGGACCGATTCAGTTCACCCTATAAGCTCGCTGCATGATATAGCCCGAACTTAATCTCCTAATGGGTTAGGGGTGCACTTCAACAGCACCTCCCAAACCCGCGACCTCTACCACCTAGAAGGACAAGAGCAGCAGGTACATGGGAACAACACCACCTGCACATTCCCCTCCAAGTCACACACCATCCCGACTTGGAAATATATCGCCGTTCCTTCATCGTCACTGGGTCAAAATCCTGGAACTCCCTTCCTAACAGCACTGTGGGAGAACCTTCACCACACGGACTGCAGCGGTTCAAGAAGGCGGCTCACCACCACCTTCTCAAGGGCAATTAGGGATGGGCAATAAATGCCGGCCTCGCCAGCGACGCCCACATCCCATGAACGAATATATCCCAGGTTTGAGCCCTGGTCTTTGCTAGGGTGCCAGTAGGGTATTATGATTGTTCTCCCCACCATGGGCTGGGGACAGGGTATAATCAGCCGGGGCCCCCACTCCTGAGTCATATCCAGGGAGGCTGAGAGGGAAGCAAATGTGCTGAACAAGAGGTTACAGGAGGGATGTGCATCAATGCAGTGAATGGTCTTTTCTTCCTGTTTTCCTGTGGTATTATGGGATGATCAGCTCCTGGCTTTCAGCTTGGCTCAAAGAGAGAAGTGGGAGTCATGCACTGAAGTAATTAATAGGAGTGCTCACCTTGGTAATTCTGGTAATGCGGGCCACTCCAGGGAACTCTTGTCCTTTCAAACATTCTCTTCCTTCTGACATTGTTTGGGTTTTGTCCTCTTTATGGTATATTTAAACATTGGCCAAATCTAAAGCTAGCCAATGGTTTCATCATCCAGTGCCTGACACTGGGGAGCTTTGTACTAAACCCTCCATCTTCCCTCACTGAGTCTGAATCTTCCCCCTCTTTATCGGGATATACAGCCTGTAATCACTCAGTCTGAATCTTCCCTCTCTTTATCGGGATATAGAGCCTGTTATCACTGAATCTGAATCTTCCCCCTCTTTATCGGGATACAGAGCCTGTAATCACTGGTGTCACAAAAGGTGACTTTGCCACTTTTTCTCCTTGTTCCCCTGATATTGCTGACTGGCTGTGGTGTATTTCCAGTGTCTGGTAATCCTCTCGTACCAAGTGGCCCTCGACATTGAATATAAAGGGGCCATTTGACTGTTGGGCCTCTCACCTACATTTTCCACCAGGAGTCTGTGAGTAGTGACGATGGGGAAATCCAGCTGAACTATCCGTGCTCTAGCCCAGGGTCTCTGATAGAGGCCCTTGTCATCTTAGACAGCTGAGATCGGCCAACTCAGCACAAACCATGGCTCCGCTCTGTGACCTCCCTGGTCTGGACAGCGCAGTGACACAGCGCACAGTCCCTGTGCTAACTGAGCTGTCTTCACAGGTGAGTGGGTTGGAGTCTGTGTTTCTATTAGTGAATGCAGCTTATTCTGAATCATGTTCAAACTTGTGAGAGCTGGGTGTGTTGGGAATAGATTGTACTTGTATTGGACAAGGGGGAATGTTCAGACTGCGTCTATCTGATCAGTTTGTGCTTTATATTTACTTTGTCCCTTTCTCCTTCCTCCGTTGAGCTTCACTGAAACCTCGATGCCCTCGGAGATGTGGCTTCAGGAAGGGTTATGCTTCCTTTCTTGGCAGCTGGCCACTGTTTATCAAGCTCAGTCCTGAGTTTACATCACATCTTACTCTTATAGCCTTCATTTTGACCTTTCATTTCTCACTGCAGTTCTCTGAATCACTCTTGATAAATGAGGTACAGAATGGGTCGCTATCCATCCCTCCTCCGTCTGGAACACACTGTGCAGTTATGCAGTTTCCCAAACAGGAGTTGGGATCCTCCCACAGCCAAGGTTCAGAATCCTCTACTTCCAAAACCCTTCAGTTGCAGTCCCTTTGGTCGAGTCCAGCATCCAGCGAGTGCTGGTGCTGTGTCTTCATCTCCCTATCTGTTGACACAATCCCAGCATCTGTCCCATTTCCCTGGTTAAGAAAAGGGAAGCCCCAGAGCTCAGGCAGGAAGGATGCAGCCCCTGCAGTCACGAATGTGTAATTCAGCTGGTTTGCCCTCCCACTCCCACTCAAGCCCCATTGATTCTAACAGTGCCCAGCGACCCTGCAATGTGGCCACTCAGGGCTCGGTGACCTTGCAGTTTGACCAGGACTTGGCCTCTCATCCGATCGGTTAATAAGACAGTCTTCAGAAGGACATTCCCACCTGGGACTGGCATCCCTTGTGCCAGCTCTTGTATTCAGACCATAAGAGGGGAGGGAGGGAGCACGATTTCTGATTAGAGACAGACAGGGGATCAGGGGTCAGGTCATGAGTTGCTTGGTTCAGCCGGTTATTGGCCTTACCCTGGGCACGATAGTGTTGATTCTGGGACCTTCTGTGGTGCTGGTCACTTCCAACGGCTATGTAAGTGCCCTTGAGGACCTTGGGTACCAAGGCTCCCGAGCTCCTCAATCTCTCTCGAACAAAGGGTCTTTCACTGGTCCAGATAAGGTATGACATATTTATAGCCCAGTTACAAGCTATCTCCGGGCCTGCTTTTGTTGGGTAGCTGAGATGGCAGGGGGAGTGGGAAAGAGGAGAAAATAACAGATCAGATTAATATTCACGGAGATGAAAAGAGGGTTACCAGAACCCCCCTCTGTTACTGAACCTCTCACAAAAACAGGAACAGGCGATAGAATTGTGGACAATGAAAATAAACCAAACAAGTTCAGGTTATTGGAAATAAAAACAGAAAATGCTGGAAGTGCCCAGCGGGTGTGAGGACTTCCAGCATTTTGTGTTTGGAGTGATATTTGTGAATAGAGAACCCAGGGGAGGAAGAAAGTGAGTTACAGAGGAACGGAGTCTGCCAAGTTCCTGCACAGTGCATCGATGTCATTGCATGACTCTGTGTAACGGTTCAGATCAGTCACCGCAGCCAGGAATACCTTCGCAGCCGAATTCGACTCCTCTGACCTCATTCAGTCCCACACCCACTTATCCAACTTCCTGCTCACTGCTCCAAATCATTGTTTGATAATTCCACCATGGTGATGTGACGATTGTGACGATTCTAGTGCCGTCTCACCTCACTGAAGCCTCACACATGCTGGGCTGCCACCTTCCCACCAATACCTGGAACCTGTAAACTGGACCAGGGAGTGGGACATCCGTGCCTTTGTTACCTTCAGTCTCGACTATCCCAATCCTCTCCTGGTCGGCCTCCCATCTTCCACCCTCCATAAACTTCACCTCATCCAAAACTCTGCCCCGTATCTTGACTCGGACCAAGTCCCGTTCACCCATCACCCCCTGTGCTCACTGACCTACATTGGCTCCCGGTCCACCATCACATCAAGTTTAAAATTCTCATCTTCATGTTTAAATCCCTCCATGGCCTTGCCCCTCCCTACCTCTGTAACCTCCTCCAGCCCCACACCCCTCCGAGACCTCTGTAACCTCCTCCAGCCCCACACCCCTCCGAGACCTCTGTAACCTCCTCCAGCCCCACACCCCTCCCTACCTCTGTAACCCCCTCCAGCCCCACACCCCTCCCTATCTCTGTAACCCCCTCCAGCCCCACACCCCTCCGAGACCTCTGTAACCTCCTCCAGCCCCACACCCCTCCCTACCTCTGTAACCCCCTCCAGCCCCACACCCCTCCCTATCTCTGTAACCCCCTCCAGCCCCACACCCCTCCGAGACCTCTGTAACCTCCTCCAGCCCCACACCCCTCCCTACCTCTGTAACCCCCTCCAGCCCCACACCCCTCCCTATCTCTGTAACCCCCTCCAGCCCCACACCCCTCCCTATCTCTGTAACCCCCTCCAGCCCCACACCCCTCCCTATCTCTGTAACCTCCTCCAGCCCCACACCCCTCCCTACCTCTGTAACCCCCTCCAGCCCTACACCCCTCCCTATCTCTGTAACCTCCTCCAGCCCCACACCCCTCCCTATCTCTGTAACCCCCTCCAGCCCCACACCCCTCCCTATCTCTGTAACCTCCTCCAGCCCCACACCCCTCCCTATCTCTGTAACCTCCTCCAGCCCCACACCCCTCCCTATCTCTGTAACCCCCTCCAGCCCCACACCCCTCCCTACCTCTGTAACCCCCTCCAGCCCCACACCCCTCCCTATCTCTGTAACCTCCTCCAGCCCTACACCCCTCCCTATCTCTGTAACCCCCTCCAGCCCCACACCCCTCCCTATCTCTGTAACCTCCTCCAGCCCCACACCCCTCCCTATCTCTGTAACCCCCTCCAGCCCCACACCCCTCCCTACCTCTGTAACCCCCTCCAGCCCCACACCCCTCCCTACCTCTGTAACCCCCTCCAGCCCCACACCCCTCCCTACCTCTGTAACCCCCTCCAGCCCCACACCCCTCCCTACCTCTGTAACCTCCTCCAGCCCCACACCCCTCCCTACCTCTGTAACCCCCTCCAGCCCCACACCCCTCCCTACCTCTGTAACCTCCTCCAGCCCCACACCCCTCCCTACCTCTGTAACCTCCTCCAGCCCCACACCCCTCCGAGACCTCTGTAACCTCCTCCAGCCCAAGATCTCCGCGTTCCTCCGACTCTGCTCTCTTGCGCATATTCCCTCTCTTCACTCCACCATTGGCGGCCGTGCCTTCAGCTGCCTAGGCCCAAAGCTCCAGAATTCCCTCCCTAAACCCCTCCGCCTCTCTCCCACTCTCTCCTCCTTTAAGACGCTCTTTATAACCTCCCTCTTTGACCAAGCTTTTGGTCACCTGTCCTAATATCTCCTTGTGCTTGGTGTCCATTTTTGGATTATGCTCCTGTGGAGCTCCTTTGAGATGTTTTGCGATGCTGAAGGCGATGTTTAATCTTGTTGCTGTTGTTAGAACTTGGGGCCTGTGGTCCAAGTCTGGGTGACGGACTGGGTGGAACATTTCCCTCTGACTGGGAGGTAAAGTTGATGTACTGTACAGCTCAGCCTTGTGCCCAGATTAACCCTGGTGGGTGCGACAGCTGCACCTCATTCAGTCATGGCCAAATTCCTGGCATTTTTCAGCATTGAATATTGAGTAACTGTCCCTGAATTACAGGCCGATGGAGCAAAAACCGCATTCTTTAAACAAACGTACAGTTGAGTCAATGAGTTAATCAATAAACTGTGAAAGGTGTAGTCAGGAGGGTCGGTGGTTGGGAGTTGTTCTCTGTTGTCTTGTCACGGGGTAAATGGGCTGGCATCCACGTGACTTGCTGCTTGGTTTATTGTACAAAGTGGCCTGGTGAAGGAAGTGGAGAGGCAGATATCACACGGTGTGATATTAGCTGGGAGTGGTTTGTAATCCCCAATCCCTGTTGGCTCCTGCATGTGCCAATAATCTTTAAAGGAAGTCAAAGTCCGGGGTGAATTAAGAATGTTTGTTTCCTGTTGTCCGGATCGGTTTTGCTGTCCTTACATTTCTCTAGCACCTTTCACATCCCAAAGCTCTGCACAACCAATGAAGTACTTTTGAAGTGTAGTCACTGTTGTAATGTAGGAAACATGGCAGCCAATTAGTACACAGCAAGATCCCACAAACAGCAATGTGATAATGATCAGATCATCTGTTTTAGTGACGTTGGTTGAGGGATAAATATTGGCCAGAACACCGGGGGGATCTCCCTTGCTCTTCTTCAAATGGGATCTTTTATATCCATCTGAGAGTGCAGATGGGGTCTTCGTTTAATGTCTCATCCGAAAGACGGCACCTCTGACAGTGCAGCACTCCCTCAGTACTGCCCCTCCGACAGTGCAGCACTCCCTCAGTACTGACCCTCCGACAGTGCAGCACTCCCTCAGTACTGACCCTCCGACAGTGCGGCGCTCCCTCAGTACTGACCCTCCGACAGTGCAGCACTCCCTCAGTACTGACCCTCCGACAGTGCAGCACTCCCTCAGTACTGACCCTCCGACAGTGCAGCACTCCCTCAGTACTGACCCTCCGACAGTGCAGCACTCCCTCAGTACTGACCCTCCGACAGTGCAGCACTCCCTCAGTACTGACCCTCCGACAGTGCAGCACTCCCTCAGTACTGACCCTCCGACAGTGCAGCGCTCCCTCAGTACTGACCCTCCGACAGTGCGGCGCTCCCCCAGTACTGACCCTCCGACAGTTCAGCGCTCCCTCAGTACTGACCCTCCGACAGTGCAGCACTCCCTCAGTACTGACCCTCCGACAGTGCAGCACTCCCCCAGTACTGACCCTCCGACAGTGCAGGACTCCCTCAGTACTGACCCTCCGACAGTGCAGCACTCCCTCAGTACTGACCCTCCGACA
Organism: Heptranchias perlo; assembly: GCF_035084215.1. Classification (NCBI taxonomy): domain Eukaryota; kingdom Metazoa; phylum Chordata; class Chondrichthyes; order Hexanchiformes; family Hexanchidae; genus Heptranchias; species Heptranchias perlo. The sequence goes on along the minus strand of NC_090344.1, from coordinate 52,426,850 downwards.
GTGCGGCGCTCCCTCAGTACTGACCCTCCGACAGTGCAGCGCTCCCCCAGTACTGACCCTCCGACAGTGCGGCGCTCCCTCACTACTGACCCTCCGACAGTGCAGCACTCCCTCAGTACTGACCCTCCGACAGTGCGGCGCTCCCTCAGTACTGACCCTCCGACAGTGCAGCACTCCCTCAGTACTGACCCTCCGACAGTGCGGCGCTCCCTCAGTACTGACCCTCCGACAGTGCGGCGCTCCCTCAGTACTGACCCTCCGACAGTGCAGCACTCCCCCAGTACTGACCCTCCGACAGTGCGGCGCTCCCTCAGTACTGACCCTCCGACAGTGCAGCACTCCCTCAGTACTGACCCTCCGACAGTGCGGCGCTCCCTCAGTACTGACCCTCCGACAGTGCAGCACTCCCCCAGTACTGACCCTCCGACAGTGCGGCGCTCCCTCAGTACTGACCCTCCGACAGTGCAGCACTCCCCCAGTACTGACCCTCCGACAGTGCGGCGCTCCCTCAGTACTGACCCTCCGACAGTGCGGCGCTCCCTCAGTACTGACCCTCCGACAGTGCGGCGCTCCCTCAGTACTGACCCTCCGACAGTGCAGCACTCCCTCAGTACTGACCCTCCGACAGTGCGGCGCTCCCTCAGTACTGACCCTCCGACAGTGCGGCGCTCCCTCAGTACTGACCCTCCGACAGTGCAGCGCTCCCTCAGTACTGACCCTCCGACAGTGCGGCACTCCCTCAGTACTGACCCTCCGACAGTGCGGCGCTCCCTCAGTACTGACCCTCCGACAGTGCGGCGCTCCCTCAGTACTGACCCTCCGACAGTGCGGCGCTCCCTCAGTACTGACCCTCCGACAGTGCAGCGCTCCCCCAGTACTGACCCTCCGACAGTGCGGCGCTCCCTCAGTACTGACCCTCCGACAGTGCGGCGCTCCCTCAGTACTGACCCTCCGACAGTGCAGCGCTCCCTCAGTACTGACCCTCCGACAGTGCGGCGCTCCCTCAGTACTGACCCTCCGACAGTGCAGCGCTCCCTCAGTACTGACCCTCCGACAGTACAGCGCTCCCTCAGTACTGACCCTCCGACAGTGCGGCGCTCCCTCAGTACTGACCCTCCGACAGTGCAGCGCTCCCCCAGTACTGACCCTCCGACAGTGCGGCGCTCCCTCACTACTGACCCTCCGACAGTGCAGCACTCCCTCAGTACTGACCCTCCGACAGTGCGGCGCTCCCTCAGTACTGACCCTCCGACAGTGCAGCACTCCCTCAGTACTGACCCTCCGACAGTGCGGCGCTCCCTCAGTACTGACCCTCCGACAGTGCAGCACTCCCCCAGTACTGACCCTCCGACAGTGCGGCGCTCCCTCAGTACTGACCCTCCGACAGTGCAGCACTCCCCCAGTACTGACCCTCCGACAGTGCGGCGCTCCCTCAGTACTGACCCTCCGACAGTGCGGCGCTCCCTCAGTACTGACCCTCCGACAGTGCGGCGCTCCCTCAGTACTGACCCTCCGACAGTGCAGCACTCCCCCAGTACTGACCCTCCGACAGTGCGGCGCTCCCTCAGTACTGACCCTCCGACAGTGCGGCGCTCCCTCAGTACTGACCCTCCGACAGTGCGGCGCTCCCTCAGTACTGACCCTCCGACAGTGCAGCACTCCCCCAGTACTGACCCTCCGACAGTACAGCGCTCCCTCGGTACTGACCCTCCGACAGTGCGGCGCTCCCTCAGTACTGACCCTCCGACAGTGCAGCACTCCCTCAGTACTGACCCTCCGACAGTGCGGCACTCCCTCAGTACTGACCCTCCGACAGTGCAGCGCTCCCTCAGTACTGACCCTCCGACAGTGCAGCGCTCCCTCAGTACTGACCCTCCGACAGTGCGGCACTCCCTCAGTACTGACCCTCCGACAGTGCAGCACTCCCTCAGTACTGACCCTCCGACAGTGCGGCGCTCCCTCAGTACTGACCCTCCGACAGTGCAGCGCTCCCTCAGTACTGACCCTCCGACAGTGCGGCACTCCCTCAGTACTGACCCTCCGACAGTGCAGCGCTCCCTCAGTACTGACCCTCCGACAGTGCGGCGCTCCCTCAGTACTGACCCTCCGACAGTGCAGCGCTCCCTCAGTACTGACCCTCCGACAGTGCAGCGCTCCCTCAGTACTGACCCTCCGACAGTGCGGCGCTCCCTCAGTACTGACCCTCCGACAGTGCAGCGCTCCCTCAGTACTGACCCTCCGACAGTGCGGCACTCCCTCAGTACTGACCCTCCGACAGTGCAGCGCTCCCTCAGTACTGACCCTCCGACAGTGCGGCGCTCCCTCAGTACTGACCCTCCGACAGTGCAGCACTCCCTCAGTACTGACCCTCCGACAGTGCAGCGCTCCCTCAGTACTGACCCTCCGACAGTGCAGCGCTCCCTCAGTACTGACCCTCCGACAGTGCAGCGCTCCCTCAGTCCTGTACTGGGAGCGTCGGCCTGGATTTTGTGCTCAAGTCTCTGGAGTGGGAACTGAACCCACGACCTCCTGACTCAGAGGGTGAGTGAAACCCACTGAGCCAATCAAGGTCTCTGCTGGAATCCTGCGGCCGGGTCTTCAGCGAGTCGGAGATTCAGCCTTCGTTTTACTTTCTTCCTCAACACTGACACCTTTCCCCCGCAGGATGAACTGGGACCGTCTCTCCCCAACACCCACCCCCCACCCCATCACACCCACCCCCCACCCCATCACACCCACCCCCCACCCCATCACACCCACCCCCCACCCCATCACACCCACCCCATCACACCCACCCCCACCCCATCACACCCACCCCCTCCCCATCACACCCACCCCATCACACCCACCCCCACCCCATCACACCCACCCCCCACCCCATCACACCCACCCCCCACCCCATCACACCCACCCCCCACCCCATCACACCCACCCCCCACCCCATCACACCCACCCCCACCCCATCACACCCACCCCCCACCCCATCACACCCACCCCCACCCCATCACACCCACCCCATCACACCCACCCCCCACCCCATCACACCCACCCCCCACCCCATCACACCCACCCCCACCCCATCACACCCACCCCCCACCCCATCACACCCACCCCCCACCCCATCACACCCACCCCCCACCCCATCACACCCACCCCCCACCCCATCACACCCACCCCCCACCCCATCACACCCACCCCCCACCCCATCACACCCACCCCCACCCCATCACACCCACCCCCTCCCCATCACACCCACCCCCCACCCCATCACACCCACCCCCCACCCCATCACACCCACCCCCCACCCCATCACACCCACCCCCACCCCATCACACCCACCCCCTCCCCATCACACCCACCCCCCACCCCATCACACCCACCCCCCACCCCATCACACCCACCCCCACCCCATCACACCCACCCCCACCTCATCACACCCACCCCCCACCCCATCACACCCACCCCCACCCATCACACCCACCCCCACCCCATCACACCCACCCCCACCCCATCACACCCACCCCCACCCCATCACACCCACCCCCACCCCATCACACCCACCCCCACCCCATCACACCCACCCCACCCCATCACACCCACCCCCCACCCCATCACACCCACCCCCCACCCCATCACACCCACCCCCCACCCCATCACACCCACCCCATCACACCCACCCCCCACCCCATCACACCCACCCCCTCCCCTCCCCCTCCCCCTCACCCCCCCAATACCCCCCACTGCCGCACAGTCCTTGTCACAAACTGACCGATGGTCCAGCCTCTGGGCTGTTGTGATTGGTCAGTATCTGACACTTCCATTCTCTCGATCACTTGGACGGCCGTTCAGGTAACTGGGGGAGAGTGGAGGGAGGGGGAAGGTCAGAACCGTGAGCAGCCCCACTCACTCACTGCACTGGCATCACCAATCTTTCACTTATTGCGTTTCTCAGAACAATGAGCAGGAATGGGATGGAAGGGTCAGGTTGTATATTCAGGACTGTCCCAGGTATGTATACTTGGGCTCAGTGCTGTCAGTCAGTCCCTGCCGCTGTCTGGTTTCCTGCCCGCTGGCAGAAGTCGACTTGTTAGTCCGGTCGTGGGCACTGGGAGTGGAACAATGAAAGGCCCTTGTGATGTGAAGGGGATCTCCGTGTGTTCAACATGTGTCCTCTTGTAGTCTGTGCGAAGACAGACTACGTTAACACTAGTCCAGAGAATGTGTGGTACAATTCAGAAGCTGCTTCATTCCACAGCAGGTGAAAAACTCAGTCTGATGAAAGTCACCTGCCACATTGGTTCAACTATTGGCACATCCCCCATTCCCTTCACCCAACCATTGGCGGCCGTGCCTTCAGCAGCCTGGGTCCTAAGCTCTGGAATTCCCTCCCGAAACCTCTCCGCCTCTCTCTCCTCCTTTGAGCACGGAGTGCGGCGGGCACAGAGTGACTCAGCTGAGAGTTTGGTGAGTGTGGGAGTTCGGTGAAGTGGGGGAAGGAGGTGCTGCTTTGCCTTGCTTTTCCAAACTTTTCCTGCAGAGCGGCAGTGGACCTGAGAGTAGAAGACTGAGATTGGGGAATAAAAGCAGCATCAGACCTGCAACAAGAGACAACTACTGTGCGACGTCACAGGTGAGGCAGGAGAGTCCGAGAGGTGAGCAGAGTATAAAAGGGGTGACCTAGAGCGGGAGGAGAGTCTGAGAGTCGAAGGCAAGTCATGGCAGCACAGCTCGCACCCGTGATATGCTCCTCCTGCACTATGTGGGAAATCATGGACACTACCAGTGTCCCTGATGACCATGTGTGCAGGAAGTGTGTCCAGCTGCAGCTACTGGCTAACCGTCTTTCGGAGCTGGAGCTGCTGGTGGATTCACTGTGGAGCATCCGTGATGCTGAGACTATCGTGGATAGCACGTTCAGTGGGGTGGTCACACCGCAGGTAAAGATTACGCAGGCAGAAAGGAAATGGGTGACCGCCAGGCAGAGTAAAAGGACTAGGCAGGTAGAGCAGGAGTCCCCTGGGGCCATCTCCCTCTCAAACAGATATTCTGCTTTGGATACTGTTGGGGGAGATGGCTTATCAGGGGAAAGCAGCAAGAGCCAGGTTCAGGGCACCACGGGTGGCTCTGCTGCACAGGAGGGGAGGAAGAAGAGTGACAGGGCTATAGTGATAGGGGATTCAATTGTAAGGGGAACAGATAGGTGTTTCTGCGGCCGTAAACGTGACTCCAGGATGGTATGTTGCCTCCCTGGTGCTAGGGTCAAGGATGTCACGGAGCGGCTGCAGGGCATTCTGGAGGGGGAGGGTGAACAGCCAGTAGTCGTGGTCCATATCGGTACCAACGACATAGGTAAAAAAAGGGATGAGGTCCTGCAAGGTGAATTTAAGGAGTTAGGAGATAAATTAAAAAGCAGGACTTCAAAGGTAGTGATCTCAGGATTACTACCAGTGCCACGTGCCAGTGAGTATAGGAACAGGAGAATAGACCAGATGAATGCGTGGCTGCAGGGATGGTGTCGGAGGGAGGGATTGAGATTCCTGGGACATTGGGACCGGTTCTGGGGAAGGTGGGACCTGTACAAGCGTGACGGGTTACAACTGAGCAGGACTGGGACCAATGTCCTCGCGGGGGTGTTTGCGAGTGCTGTTGGGGAAGGTTTAAACTAGAGTGGCAGGGGGATGGGAACCTGAGCGGGGAGACAGAAGGGAGTAAAGTTGAGAGCATCAAGAGAGGGGAAGACCCAGGGGAAATTTACAATACAAATAGTACAAACAGTTGTTCAAGAACAAGTGAAAGGGAAAAGCGTAGAGCAGCAGAAAGAAAGTGTACTTTAGGCGCGACAGATAAAGTGAAAACTAGAAGGCGTAAGGCGATTAACCCAGCATCAAAGCTGAAGGTCAGGCTAGGGTGTGTGGCCCAACTAAGAGTTCTATACACAAATGCGCAGAGTATAAGGAATAAATTAAATGAACTACAGGTTCAAATTCAAATTGGATGGTATGACGTGATAGCTATTACTGAGACATGGCTGCAGGATGGTCAGGATTGGGAACTAAATATACCGGGTTATAAGGTCTACAGGAGAGATAGGGAAAAAGGAAGAGGGGGAGGAGTAGCCTTAGTGATTAGAGATGAAATCACTTCAATGATAAAGGAGGATATAACGAGAGGTAAGCAGCCAACAGAGACCTTATGGGTTGAATTGAGAAACAGGAAAGGATCTAAGACTATAGTGGGAGTTGTGCATAGGACCCCTGGCAGCAGCTCTGAAGTGCTAGATTGTATAAATGCAGAGATTAGACAAGCGTGTAAGAAAGGCATCGTGGTCTTAATGGGGGACTTCAACCTTCACATAGATTGGGAAAAGCAGACGAGCAACTGTCAGAAAGGTAGTGAATTTCTTGAGTGTGTCCGGGATAGTTTTCCACAGCAGTATGTCCTGGAGGCAACAAGGGGGCAAGCCATATTAGATTTAGGAAACATAGGAACATAGGAACAGGAGAAGGCCATTCAGCCCCTTGTGCCTGCTCCGCCATTTGATAAGATCATGGCTGATCTGTGATCTAACTCCATATACCTGCCTTTGGCCCATATCCCTTAATACCTTTGGTTGCCAAAAAGCTATCTATCTCAGATTTAAATTTAGCAATTGAGCTAGTATCAATTGCCGTTTGCGGAAGAGAGTTCCAAACTTCTACAACCCTTTGTGTGTAGAAATGTTTTCTAATCTCGCTCCTGAAAGGTCTGGCTCTAATTTTTAGACTGTGCCCCCTACTCCTAGAATCCCCAACCAGCGGAAATAGTTTCTCTCTATCCACCCTATCCGTTCCCCTTAATATCTTATAAACTTCGATCAGATCACCCCTTAACCTTCGAAACTCCAGAGAATACAACCCCAATTTGTGTAATCTCTCCTCGTAACTTAACCCTTGAAGTCCGGGTATCATTCTAGTAAACCTACGCTGCACTCCCTCCAAGGCCAATATGTCCTTCCGAAGGTGCGGTGCCCAGAACTGCTCACAGTACTCCAGGTGCGGTCTAACCAGGGTTTTGTATAGCTGCAGCATAACTTCTGCCCCCTTGTACTCGAGTCCTCGAGATATAAAGGCCAGCATTCCATTAGCCTTATTGATTATTTTCTGTACCTGTTCATGACACTTCAATGATCTGTGTACCTGAACCCCTAAGTCCCTTTGGACATCCACTGTTTTTAACTTTTTACCATTTAGAAAGTACCCTGTTCTTTCCTTTTTTGATCCAAAGTGGATGACCTCACATTTGTCTGCATTGAATTCCATTTGCCACAGTTTTGCCCATTCACCTAATCTATCAATATCACTTTGTAATTTTATGATTTCATCCACACTGCTTACAATGCCACCAATCGGCAAACTTAGATAAGAGACTTTCTATGCCTTCATCTAAGTCGTTAATAAATATTGTGAATAATTGAGGCCCCAAGACAGATCCCTGCGGGACTCCACTAGTCACATCCTGCCAATGTGAGTACCTTCCCATTATCCCTACTCTCTGTCGCCTTTCGCTCAGCCAACTTCCTAACCAAGTCCGTACTTTTCCCTCGATTCCATGGGCTTCTAACTTAGCTAACAGTCTCTTATGTGGGACCTTATCAAATGCCTTCTGGAAGTCCATATAAATAACATCCATTGACATTCCCCTGTCCACTACTTTAGTCACCTCTTCAAAAAATTCAACCAGGTAATTTAGTAATGAGTAATGTACCAGATTTAGTTAATGGCTTAACTGTACGCGAACATCTATCCAATAGCGATCATAACACTCACCTGACGAAGGAGGTAAGCTCCGAAAGCTTGTGATTTTCAAATAAAACTGTTGGACAATAACCTGGTGTTGTAAGATTCCTGACATGAGTTCAATGTAGTATTTGAAAGGGAAAAAAGTGAATCAGCTGCTAAGATTCTGGACTTGGGTAAGGCCGACTTCAATGGGATGAGAGAGAGACTGTCGCCAGTAAACTGGGCAAATCTGTTAATGGGTAAAACGACTGATGATCAGTGGGAAATGTTTAAAGAAACATTTAACGTGATACAGAATCGGTTCATACCCCTGAGGGGGAAGAACTCCACTTACCGAAAAAAACGGCCATGGACAACTAAAGAGGTAAGGGACAGTATAAGACATAAGGAAAGGGCATACAAAAAGGCAAAAAATGGCACAGATCCTGGCGAATGGGAAAGATACAAAGATCAACAAAGGGTCACAAAACAGATAGTAAGAGCTACAAAAAGAGAGTATGAAAAGAAACTTGCAAGGGATATCAAAACCAATACAAAGAACTTTTATAGTTACATTAGGAAAAAGAGGGTGGTCAGGAGCAGTGTTGGCCCCTTAAAAACTGAAAGTGGGGATATTGTCATTGACAATGGGGAAATGGCGGACATGTTGAACAATTACTTTGCGTCAGTATTTACAGTAGAAAAAGAGGATAGCATGCCGGAAATCCCAAGAAAACTAATATTGAATCGGGGACAGGGACTCGATAAAATTAACATAAGTGAAGCAACAGTAATGAAGAAAATAATAGCACTAAAGAGTGACAAATCCCCAGGACCAGATGGTTTCCATCCCAGGGTTTTAAAGGAAGTAGGTGAGCACAATGCGGATGCCCGAACTATAATCTTTCAAAGTTCTCTAGATCCAGGAACTGTCCCTCTAAATTGGAAAATTGCACATGTCACTCTGCTTTTTAAGAAGGGAGAGAGAGGGAAACCTGGGAATTATAGACCAGTTAGCCTAACATCTGTTGTGGGGAAAATGCTGGAGTCTATAATTAAGGATAGGGTGACTGAACACCTTGAGAATTTTCAGTTAATCAGAGAGAGCCAGCATGGATTTGTGAAAGGTAGGTCGTGCCTGACAAACCTGATTGAATTTTTTGAAGAGGTGACTAAAGTAGTGGACAGGGGAATGTCAATGGATGTTATTTATATGGACTTCCAGAAGGCATTTGATAAAGTCCCACATAAGAGACTGTTAGCTAAGATAGAAGCCCATGGAATCGAGGGAAAAGTACGGACTTGGTTAGGAAGTTGGCTGAGCGAAAGGCGACAGAGAGTGGGGATAATGGGAAGGTACTCACATTGGCAGGATGTGACTAGTGGAGTCCCGCAGGGATCTGTCTTGGGGCCTCAATTATTCACAATATTTATTAACGACTTAGATGAAGGCAGAGAAGGTCTCATATCTAAGTTTGCCGATGACACAAAGATTGGTGGCATTGTAAGCAGTGTAGATGAAAACATAAAATTACAGGGGGATATTGATAGATTAGGTGAATGGGCAAAACTGTGGCAAATGGAATTCAATGTAGACAAATATGAGGTCATCCACTTTGGATCAAAAAAGGAAAGAACAGGGTACTTTCTAAATGGTAAAAAGTTAAAAACAGTGGATGTCCAAAGGGACTTAGGGGTTCAGGTACATAGATCATTGAAGTGTCATGAACAGGTACAGAAAATAATCAATAAGGCTAATGGAATGCTGGCCTTTATATCTAGAGGACTCGAGTACAAGGGGGCAGAAGTTATGCTGCAGCTATACAAAACCCTGGTTAGACCGCACCTGGAGTACTGTGAGCAGTTCTGGGTACCGCACCTTCGGAAGGACATATTGGCCTTGGAGGGAGTGCAGCGTAGGTTTACTAGAATGATACCCGGACTTCAAGGGTTAAGTTACGAGGAGAGATTACACAAATTGGGGTTGTATTCTCTGGAGTTTCGAAGGTTAAGGGGTGATTTGATCGAAGTTTATAAGATATTAAGGGGAACAGATAGGGTGGATAGAGAGAAACTATTTCCGCTGGTTGGGGATTCTAGGAGTAGGGGGCACAGTCTAAAAATTAGAGCCAGACCTTTCAGGAGCGAGATTAGAAAACATTTCTACACACAAAGGGTTGTAGAAGTTTGGAACTCTCTTCCGCAAACGGCAATTGATACTAGCTCAATTGCTAAATTTAAATCTGAGATAGATAGCTTTTTGGCAATCAAAGGTATTAAGGGATATGGGCCAAAGGCGGGTATATGGAGTTAGATCACAGATCAGCCATGATCTTATCAAATGGCGGAGCAGGCACGAGGGGCTGAATGGCCTACTCCTGTTCCTATGTTCCTATAAGATGCTGCCAAAAACCTACCTCTTTGACCCAGCTTTTGGTCACCTGTCCTAATATCTCCTTTTGGGGCTCGGTTTCAAATTTTGTCTGGTTTACGCTCCTGTGAAGCACCTTGGGACATTTTACTACGCTGAAGGTGCTGTAAAAATGCAAGTTGTTGTTGTTCATGCATGTCACAAAACTAAGGACCAAGCTCTGCTCGCCCACTTCTGTGCACAATTCACTGAACATCACAAGACACACTGCCCTAAATAAGGCCACTTACAGCCTGCTCCTGCCTTGACTGATCGACAGGTGTTTGTGCTGATTCTAAAAGAGCCTCCCTACGAAGACTGGCTGAGATCACAGACATTGATACGTCAGCTCCAAGGTGTTCGATGTCTCCTGAATGACTGAACATTGCGAACGCACAGGCCATTGTTTGGAATTGGTGTGAAACAACTGCCCATCCCACACTGAAATCACCTCTCGCCTGTCCATGGATGGACAACGCAGCCGGGGCTGCCTGGGGAAAGTCGTCCCGTTCAGGAAAGCTTCTGCCCAAAACAACAACAGCTTGCATTCAGACAGCACCTTGAATGTGGTCAAATGCGCGATTTAAGGCGCTTCACAGGAGAGATTATCAGACAAAAATTTACACCAAATCAGATAAGGAAGTATTAGGACAGGTGACCAAAAGCTTGGTCAAAGAGGTGGGTTTGAAAGAGTGTTTTAAAGGGGGAGAGAGAGGCAGATTAAAAATGCTTATGTCCAGAGTCTCTGGCACCAAATCCCCAGTGATGGGGAGATTGCTTAAAAATGAAGAGTTAGAAGTTGAGTGAAGGCTCAGATTGTTCTGTTTCTCCTGATGATGAATGAGTTTTCTTTTATTCGTTCATGGGATGTGGGCGTCGCTGGCGAGGCCGGCATTTATTGCCCATCCCTAATTGCCCTTGAGAAGGTGGTGGTGAGCCGCCTTCTTGAACCACTGCAGTCCGTGTGGTGAAGGTTCTCCCACAGTGCTGTTCGGAAGGGAGTTCCAGGATTTTGACCCAGCGACGATGAAGGAATGGCGATATATTTCCAAGTCGGGATGGTGTATGACTTGGAGGGGAACGTGCAGGTGGTGTTGTTCCCAAGTACCTGCTACTCTGGTCCTTCTAGGTGGTAGAGGTCGCGGGTTTGGGAGGTGCTGTCGAAGAAGCCTTGGCGAGTTGCTGCAGTGCATCCTGTGGATGGTACACACTGCAGCCACAGTGCGCCGGTGGTGAAGGGAGTGAATGTTTAGGGTGGTGGATGGGGTGCCAATCAAGCGGGCTGCTTTGTCTTGGATGGTGTCGAGCTTCTTGAGTGTTGTTGGAGCTGCACTCATCCAGGCAAGTGGAGAGTATTCCATCACACTCCTGACTTGTGCCTTGTAGATGGTGGAAAGGCTTTGGGGAGTCAGGAGGTGAGTCACTCGCCACAGAATACCCAGCCTCTGACCTGCTCTCGTAGCCACAGTATTTATATGGCTGGTCCAGTTTAGTTTCTGGTCAATGGTGATCCCCAGGATATTGATGGTGGGGGATTCGGCAATGGTAATGCCGTTGAATGTCAAGGGCTGGTGGTTAGATTCTCTCTTGTTGGAGATTGTCATTGCCTGGCACTTGTCTGGCGCAAATGTTACTTGTCACTTATGAGCCCAAGCCTGGATGTTGTCCAGGTCTTGCTGCATGCGGGCTCGGACTGCTTCATTATCTGAGGGGTTGCGAATGGAACTGAACACTGTGCAATCATCAGCGAACATCCCCATTTCTGACCTTATGATGGAGGGAAGGTCATTGATGAAGCAGCTGAAGATGGTTGGGCCTAGGACACTGCCCTGAGGAACTCCTGCAGCAATGTCCTGGGGCTGAGATGATTGGCCTCCAACAACCACTACCATCTTCCTTTGTGCGAGGTATGATTCCACCCACTGGAGATTTTTCCCCCTGATTCCCATTGACTTCAATTTTGCGAGGGCTCCTTGGTGCCACACTCTGTCAAATGCTGCCTTGATGTCAAGGGCAGTCACTCTCACCTCACCTCTGGAATTCAGCTCTTTTGTCCATGTTTGGACCAAAGCTGTAATGAGGTCTGGAGCCGAGTGGTCCTGGCGGAACCCAAACTGAGCATCGGTGAGCAGGTTATTGGTGAGTAAGTGCCACTTGATAGCACTGTCGACGACACCTTCCATCACTTTGCTGATGATTGAGAGTAGACTGATTGGGCGGTAATTGGCCAGATTGGATTTGTCCTGCTTTTTGTGGACAGGACATACCTGGGCAATTTTCCACATTGTCGGGTAGATGCCAGTGTTGAAGCTGTACTGGAACAGCTTGGCTCGAGGCGCAGCTAGTTCTGGAGCACAAGTCTTCAGCACTACAGCTGGGATGTTGTCGGGGCCCATAGTCTTTGCTGTATCCAATGCACTCAGCCGTTTCTTGTTATCATGTGGAGTGAATCGAATTGGCCGAAGACTGGCTTCTGTGATGGTGGGGATATCGGGAGGAGGCCGAGATGGATCATCGTCTCGGCACTTCTGGCTGAAGCCTTGTCTTTTGCACTCACGTGCTGGACTCTGCCATCATTGAGGATGGGGATGTTTGCAGAGCCTCCTCCTCCCGTTAGTTGTTTAATTGTCCACCACCATTCACGACTGGATGTGGCAGGACTGCAGAGCTTTCATCTGATCCGTTGGTTGTGGAATCGCTTAGCTCTGTCTATAGCATGTTGCTTCCGCTGTTTAGCATGCATGTAGTCTTGAGTTGTAGCTTCACCAGGTTGGCACCTCATTTTTAGGTACGCCTGGAGCTGCTCCTGGCATGCTCTTCTACACTCCTCATTGAACCAGGGTTGATCCCCTGGCTTTTTGGTAATGGTAGAGTGAGGAATATGCCGGGCCATGAGGTTACAGATTGTGCTGGAATACAATTCTGCTGCTGCTGATGGCCCACAGCGCCTCATGGATGCCCAGTTTTGAGCTGCTGGATCTGTTCTGAATCTATCCCATTTAGCACGGTGGTAGTGCCACACAACACGTTGGATGGTGTCCTCAGTGCGAAGTTGGGACTTCGTCTCCACGAGGACTGTGCGGTGGTCACTCCTACCAATACTGTCATGGACAGATGCATTTGCGACAGGTAGATTGGTGAGGATGAGGTCAAGTAAGTTTTTCCCTCGTGTTGGTTCGCTCACCACCTGCCGCAGGCCCAGTCTAGCAGCTGTGTCCTTCAGGACTCGGCCAGCTCGGTCAGTAGTGGTGCTACCGAGCCACTCTTGGTGATGGACATTGAAGTCCCCCACCCAGAGTACATTCTGTGCCCTTGCTACCCTCAGTGCTTCCTCCAAGTGGTGTTCAACATGGAGGAGGACTGATTCATCAGCTGAGGGAGGACGGTAGGTGGTAATCAGCAGGAGGTTTCCTTGCCCATGTTTGACCTGATGCCATGAGATTTCATGGGGTCCAGAGTCAATGTTGAGGACTCCCAGGGCCACTCCCTCCTGACTGTATATCATTGTACCGCCATCTCTGGTGGGTCTGTCCTGCCGGTGGGACAGGACATACCCAGGGATGGTGATGGAAGAGTCTGGGACGTTGGCTGAAAGATATGATTCTGTGAGTATGGCTATGTCAGGCTGTTGCTTGACTAGTTTGTGGGACAGCTCTCCCAATTTTGACACAAGTCCCCAGATGTTAGTGAGGAGGACTTTGCAGGGTCGACTGGGCTTGGTGTTTTGCCTTTGTCGTGTCCGGTGCCTAGTGGTCCGATGCCGGGTGGTCTGTTCGGTTTTATTCTTATTATGACTTTTTTTAGCGAGATTTTACAACTGAGTGGCTTGTTAGGCTTGCTTGTTAGAGGGCAATTAAGAATCAACCACATTGCTGTGGGTCTGGAGTCACATATGGTTGATTAAAATGCCTGGTTTTCTCTCCCTCGTCAGGTTTACTGCTCCCAGGTTTATCAGGAACTGCCCTTCTCAAAATACCATGGTTGAAGGGCTGAGGCTGCTCAGTGTCTTTGCCAGGTTGGAAGATGGTGAGTGGCTCGAGACACAGTCCTTCCCACAGATGATGCAGTGGGAAGCACAGGGCCACAGCATGAAGGTATTGACTCTTGAAGCCTGATGCGCTTTTCTCTCTGCTCTTTCCTCACTCTCAGCCACCTCTCCTCATCCTCTTTTGCTCCCCGATACAACGCAGTCCTCCACTATGGCCTGATGGCCATGCCTGCCTCGTTGGTGGTGTCGATGTTGGAAGTCCTCCCTGAGCCTCTCTCTCTGTCTGCGCTGCTGATTCTCGCTGGGCAAACGGCAGTGCTTTTTCTGGTGGGCCGCTGTGCGGGCGAGCTATTCAACAGCGGAGGGCAGCACAACCAAGGCCGATCCCGCCCGGGTTCACTTTGTGACCGGGTTTGGAGCAACAAAGAGCAGAAACTCCCACTAATTCCACCCCCTGGGTGAGCCCGGGCCCCCGGGGCCAGAAGCAGCACCCGGTGCCCACCCCGCGGATCGACCCGGGCCCCGGGGCCTGAAACAGCACCCGGTGCCCACCCCGCGGATCGACCCGGGCCCCGGGGCCTGAAACAGCACCCGGTGCCCACCCCGCGGATCGACCCGGGCCCCGGGGCCTGAAACAGCACCCGGTGCCCACCCCGCGGATCGACCCGGGCCCCCGGGGCCAGAAACAGCACCCGGTGCCCACCCCGCGGATCGACCCGGGCCCCCGGGGCCAGAAACAGCACCCGGTGCCCACCCCGCGGATCGACCCCGGGGCCAGAAACAGCACCCGGTGCCCACCCCGCGGATCGACCCGGGCCCCCGGGGCCAGAAACAGCACCCGGTGCCCACCCCGCGGATCGACCCCGGGGCCTGAAACAGCACCCGGTGCCCACCCCGCGGATCGACCCCGGGCCCCGGGGCCAGAAACAGCACCCGGTGCCCACCCCGCGGATCGACCCCGGGGCCAGAAACAGCACCCGGTGCCCACCCCGCGGATCGACCCGGGCCCCCGGGGCCAGAAACAGCACCCGGTGCCCACCCCGCGGATCGACCCCGGGGCCTGAAACAGCACCCGGTGCCCACCCCGCGGATCGACCCCGGGGCCAGAAACAGCACCCGGTGCCCACCCCGCGGATCGACCCCGGGGCCAGAAACAGCACCCGGTGCCCACCCCGCGGATCGACCCGGGCCCCCGGGGCCAGAAACAGCACCCGGTGCCCACCCCGCGGATCGACCCCGGGGCCTGAAACAGCACCCGGTGCCCACCCCGCGGATCGACCCCGGGGCCAGAAACAGCACCCGGTGCCCACCCCGCGGATCGACCCCGGGGCCAGAAACAGCACCCGGTGCCCACCCCGCGGATCGACCCGGGCCCCCGGGGCCAGAAACAGCACCCGGTGCCCACCCCGCGGATCGACCCCGGGGCCAGAAACAGCACCCGGTGCCCACCCCGCGGATCGACCCCGGGGCCAGAAACAGCACCCGGTGCCCACCCCGCGGATCGACCCCGGGCCCCGGGGCCAGAAACAGCACCCGGTGCCCACCCCGCGGATCGAACCCAGGCCCCCGGGGCCAGAAACAGCACCCGGTGCCCACCCCGCGGATCGAACCCAGGCCCCCGGGGCCAGAAACAGCACCCGGTGCCCACCCCGCGGATCGAACCCAGGCCCCCGGGGCCAGAAACAGCACCCGGTGCCCACCCCGCGGATCGAACCCAGGCCCCCGGGGCCAGAAACAGCACCCGGTGCCCACCCCGCGGATCGAACCCCGGGCCCCGGGGCCAGAAACAGCACCCGGTGCCCACCCCGTGGATCGAACCCAGGCCCCCGGGGCCAGAAACAGCACCCGGTGCCCACCCCGCGGATCGACCCCGGGCCCCGGGGCCAGAAACAGCACCCGGTGCCCACCCTGCGGATCGACCCCGGGGCCAGAAACAGCACCCGGTGCCCACCTCGCGGATCGACCCGGGCCCCGGGGCCGTGACCCCGAGTGGGGTCACCGGGGGGTCAATAGTCCATCCAGCTGTTGAGCAATCCACATGTTCCTGGTGTTGAAACGGGGTTTTGCGGCAGTCAGACCGCCTCTGGGCTAATTCGCCGAGTGGGTGGACGGTGAGTGAGGCCGGGCCCGGGGGGTGGGGGCCGGGGACTGGGGACTGGGGCCCGGGGGGTGGGGGCCGGGGACTGGGGACTGGGGGCCGGGGACTGGGGGCCGGGGACTGGGGACTGGGGGCCGGGGACTGGGGACTGGGCCTGGGGGCCGGGCCGGACTGGGGACTGGGGACTGGGCCTGGGGGCCGGGCCGGGGACTGGGGACTGGGCCTGGGGGCCGGGCCGGGGACTGGGGACTGGGCCTGGGGGCTGGGGACTGGGCCTGGGGGCCGGGCCGGGAGCGGGGGACTGGGGACTGGGCCTGGGGGCCGGGCCGGGGACTGGGCCTGGGGGCCGGGCCGGGCCGGGGACTGGGGACTGGGCCTGGGGGCCGGGCCGGGAGCGGGTGAACCCGGCTCACTCGGCCCATGTGACGAGACGTCCTCGGAGCAGGAACCCGGAAGCTGTGAGTTCGCTCTGGGGCCTGGCGGGCGGGCGGACCGGGGGCCGGGGCCTGGCGGACGGACACGGGCGGGCGGACCGGGGGCCGGGGCCTGGCGGACGGACACGGGCGGGCGGACGGACCGGGGGCCGGGGCCTGGCGGACGGACACGGGCGGGCGGACCGGGGGCCGGGGCCTGGCGGACGGACACGGGCGGGCGGACGGACCGGGGGCCGGGGCCTGGCGGACGGACACGGGCGGGCGGACGGACCGGGGGCCGGGGCCTGGCGGACGGACACGGGCGGGCGGACGGACTGGGGGCCGGGCCCACGGCTGCTGCCCGGGAGCTCCTGTGACGGGCACAAACCGCGGGTGATCGCAGCTCCGGACTGTGACCCACGGCGGGTCTCGGGTAAGCGGCTCCGCGCCTCTCCCCCCGCCCGCTCCCGCTTCACTTTCCAGGCAAAATCCCGGGGCCTCGTTGACTTGATTTTCACCTTCAGCATCTCCGGGGGGCGGGGGGAGTTTGGGACAGTATTTCCAGACTGGCCGAGTGTCCACCCCCCCCCCCCCCAGACTGGTGGTGTGACGGTGTACGCAGCACTGACCGTGGTGATCCCAGTCACTGACCGTGGTGATCCCAGTCACTGACCGTGGTGATCCCAGTCACTGACCGTGGTGATCCCAGTCACTGACCGTGGTGATCCCAGTCACGGACCGTGGTGATCCCAGTCACTGACCGTGGTGATCCCAGTCACGGACCGTGGTGATCCCAGTCACTGACCGTGGTGTGACGGTGTACACGGCACTGACGGTGGTGATCCCAGTCACTGACCGTGGTGATCCCAGTCACTGACCGTGGTGATCCCAGTCACTGACCGTGGTGATCCCAGTCACTGACCGTGGTGTGACGGTGTACACGGCACTGACCGTGGTGATCCCAGTCACTGACCGTGGTGATCCCAGTCACTGACCGTGGTGATCCCAGTCACTGACCGTGGTGATCCCAGTCACTGACCGTGGTGTCACGGTGTACGTGGCACTGACCGTGGTGATCCCAGTCACTGACCGTGGTGTGACGGTGTACGTGGCACTGACCGTGGTGATCCCAGTCACTGACCGTGGTGTGACGGTGTACGCAGCACTGACGGTGGTGATCCCAGTCACTGACCGTGGTGTGACGGTGTACGCGGCACTGACCGTGGTGATCCCAGTCACTGACCGTGGTGTCACGGTGTACGCGGCACTGACCGTGGTGATCCCAGTCACGGACCGTGGTGTGACGGTGTACACGGCACTGACCGTGGTGATCCCAGTCACTGACCGTGGTGTCACGGTGTACGCGGCACTGACCGTGGTGATCGCTGCCCATCGATACCCCTCCCCTCTGTGTGGACTTTGCACTCAATCTGGGCCATTGATGAATTTGGACTCTGAGAGCTGGCACAGACACTAACACAGTTCACACTGGCTCACCTTCAGCCCCTGGTATTTTTGCTGCTTTGCATTTCAAAGTAATTCACTGTGCAAAGTGATTTCAGACATTTAGTGTGAGACCGCGTGATATAAAGATGCATTTTCTGTATTCAGGCTACACAAAGAAAGGAGGCATAACCTTAAAATTAGAGCTGGGCCATTCAGGGGCGATGTCAGGAAGTTTCTTTACACAAAGGGGAGTGGAAATCTGGAACTCTCTTCCCCCAGAAAGCTCTCCCCGGCCACTGTCTGAGGCTGAACCAGACCGTTCACAACCTCGACCTCCTATTTGACCCTGAGGTGAGCTTCTGATCACATATCCACTCCACCATCTCCGTAACATCGCCCGTCTCCACCCTGCAGCGGCTCATCTGCTGCTGAAACCCTCATCCGTGCCTTTGTTACCTCCAGACTCCACTATTCCAACCCTCTCCTGGCCGGCCTCCCATCTTCCACCCTCCATAAACCTGAGCTCATCCAAAACTCTGCTGCCCGTATCCTAACTCGCACCAAGTCCCGTTCACCCATCACCCCCTGTGCTCACTGACCAACATTGGCTCTCGGTCCGGGAACACCTCGATTTTAAAATTCACATCCTTGTGTTCAAATCCCTCCATGGCCCCTCGCCCCTCCCTATCTCTGTAACCCCCTCCATCTCTACAACCCTCCGAGATCTCTGTAACCTCCTACAGCCCCACACCCCTCCCTATCTCTGTAACCCCCTCCAGCCCCACACCCCACCCTATCTCTGTAACTCCCTCCAGCCCCACACCCCTCCCTATCTCTGTAACCCCCTCCAGCCCCACACCCCTCCCTATCTCTGTAACCTGCTCCAGCCCCACACCCCTCCCTATCTCTGTAACCCCCTCCAGCCCTACACCCCTCCCTATCTCTGTAACCCCCTCCAGCCCCACACCCCACCCTATCTCTGTAACCTCCTCCAGCCCCACACCCCTCCCTATCTCTGTAACCTCCTCCAGCCCCACTCCCCTCCCTATCTCTGTAACCCCCTCCAGCCCCACACCCCTCCCTATCACTGTAACCTCCTCCAGCCCCACACCCCTCCCTATCTCTGTAACCTCCTCCAGCCCCACACCCCTCCCTATCTCTGTAACCCCCTCCAGCCCCACACCCCTCCCTATCTCTGTAACCTCCTCCAGCCCCACACCCCTCCCTATCTCTGTAACCTCCTCCAGCCCCACACCCCTCCCTATCTCTGTAACCCCCTCCAGCCCCACACCCCTCCCTATCTCTGTAACCCCCTCCAGCCCCACACCCCTCCCTATCTCTGTAACCTCCTCCAGCCCCACACCCCTCCCTATCTCTGTAACTCCCTCCAGCCCTACACCCCTCCCTATCTCTGTAACCCCCTCCAGCCCCACACCCCTCCCTATCTCTGTAACCCCCTCCAGCCCCACACCCCTCCCTATCTCTGTAACCCCCTCCAGCCCTACACCCCTCCCTATCTCTGTAACTCCCTCCAGCCCCACACCCCTCCCTATCTCTGTAACCTCCTCCAGCCCCACACCCCTCCCTATCTCTGTAACCTCCTCCAGCCCCACACCCCTCCCTATCTCTGTAACCCCCTCCAGCCCCACACCCCTCCCTATCTCTGTAACCTCCTCCAGCCCCACACCCCTCCCTATCTCTGTAACCTCCTCCAGCCCCACACCCCTCCCTATCTCTGTAACCTCCTCCAGCCCCACACCCCTCCCTATCTCTGTAACCCCCTCCAGCCCCACACCCCTCCCTATCTCTGTAACCCCCTCCAGCCCCACACCCCTCCCTATCTCTGTAACCTCCTCCAGCCCTACACCCCTCCCTATCTCTGTAACCCCCTCCAGCTCCACACCCCTCCCTATCTCTGTAACTCCCTCCAGCCCTGCACCCCTCCCTATCTCTGTAACCCCCTCCAGCCCTACACCCCACCCTATCTCTGCACTCCTCCAATTCTGGCCTGAGGGGATGTTTCTGTTGAGCACTGTGTTTGCTTCTGTCCTGGATGTCGATCTGGTTATGATGGTTCCATTTAGCTTGCAGGTTCCCACTGTTCTAGAGGGTCTCCGTGAATCCCGTCCCATTTACATATGAACATACGAGTAAAGAGCAGGGGGAGGCCATTCGGCCCCTCGAGCCTGCTCTGCCATTTGATAAGATCATGGCTGATCTGATTGTGACCTCAGCCCTACTTTCCCGTCTACCTACTATAACCTTTGACTCCCTTGTTAATCAGGAATCTATCCAACTCAGCCTTAAAAATATTGTAAACAATTTTACAACACCAAGTTATAGTCCAGCAATTTTATTTTAAATTCACAAGCTTTCGGAGGCTTCCTCCTTCCTCAGGTGAACGAGGAAGGAGGAAGCCTCCGAAAGCTTGTGAATTTAAAATAAAATTGCTGGACTATAACTTGGTGTTGTAAAATTGTTTACAATTGTCAACCCCAGTCCATCACCGGCATCTCCACATCATTAAAAATATTCACTGACCCTGCCTCCACCGCTCTCTGGGGGAGGGAGTTCCACAGACTCACGGCCCTCTGAGAGAAAACATTTCACCTCATCTCCGTCTTAAATGGGAGACGCCTTATTTTTAAACTGTGGCCCCTAGTTCTAATCTTTCCCACAAGGGGAAACATCCTCTCAGCATCTACCCCTTCTAGTCCCCTCAGGATCTTATATGTTTCAATAAGATCACCTCTCATTCTTCTAAACTCCAGTGTATCCAGGCCCATCTTGTCCAACCTTTCCTCATAAGATAACCCCCTCATCCCAGGAATCAGTCGAGTGAACCTTCTCTGAACTGCCTCCAAAGCAATTATGTCCTTTCTGAAATAAGGAGATCAAAACTGCACACCGTATTCCAGATGTGATCTCACCAACGCCCTGTACAACTGTCGCAAAACATCTCTACTTTTATATTCCATTCCCCCTGCAATAAATTCCATTTGCCTTCCTAATCACTTGCTGTACCTGCATACTAACTTTTTGTGATTCATGTACTAGGACACCCAGATCCCTCTGTACCTCAGAGTTCTGCACTCTCTCTCCATGTAAATAATATACTGCTTTTCTATTCCTCCTGCCAAAGTGGACAAGTTCACATTTTCCCACATTATACTCCATCTGTCAAATTTTTGCCCACTCACTGAACCTATCTATATCCCTTTACAGACTCCTTATGTCCTCTTCACAACTTACTTTCCCACCCACCTTTGTGTCATCAGCAAATTTAGCAACCATACATTCGGTCCCTTCATCCAAGTCATTGATATAGATTGTAAATAGTTGAGGCCCAAGCACTGATCCCTGTGGCACTCCACTCGTTACATCTTGCCAACCTGAAAATGACCCATTTAAGCCTACTCTCTGTTTCCTGTTAGCTAACCAGTCCATTATCCATGGTAATATGTTACCCCCTACACCATGAGCTCTTATTTTGTGTAGTAGCCTTTGATGTGGCACCTTGTCAAATGCCTTCTGGAAATCCAAGTACACCACATCCACAGGATCCCCTTTATCCACATTGCTTGTTACTTCCTCAAAGAACTCTAATAAATTAGTCAAACACGATTTCCCTTTCACAAAGCCGTGTTGACTCTGCCTGATTGCATTGAGATTTTCTAAGTGCCCTGCTATAACTTCCTTAATAATGGATTCTGGCATTTTCCCTATGACAGATGTTAAGCTAACTGGCCTGTAGTTTCCTGCTTTCTGTCTCCTTTTCTTGAATAGAGGAGTTACATTCACTATTTTCCAATCTGATGGGACCCTTCCAGAATCAAGGGAATTTTGGAAAATTAATACCAATCTACTATCTCTGTAGCCTCTTCTTTAAAGACCCTAGGATGAAGTCCATCAGGACCTGGGGACTTGTCAGCTTTGAGTTCTAATAATTTTTTCAGAACCCTTTCCCTGGTGATTGTAAATGTTTTAAGTTCCTCCCTCTCTTTCACCTCTTGATTCACAATTATTTCTGGCATGTTATTTGTATCCTCTACAGTGAAGATGGATGCAAAATATCTGTTCAATTCATCCGCCTTTTCCTTATACTCTATTATTAATTCCCCAGACTCACTCTTTTGAGGACCAACGCTCACTTTACTTACTCTTTTCCTTTTTTAATTCCTGTAGAAATTCTTACTTTCTGTTTTTATATTTCTAGCTAGCTTTCTCTCGTACTCTAATTTCTCTCTCCTTATTATTCTTTTAGTCATTCTTTGCTGTTTTTTATATTCTGTCTAATCTTCTGACCTGCCACTAATCTTCACGGAATTGTATGCTTTCTCTTTCAATTTGATACTATCTTTAACTTCCTTAGTTAGCCACGGATGGTACGTCCTTCCCCTGGAGTCTTTCTTTCTCACTGGAATGTATCTTTGCTGAGTGTTATGAAATATCTCATTAAATGTCTGCCACTGCATCTCTACTGACCTTTCCCTTAACCTAAGTTCCCAGTTCACTTTAGCCAGCTCTGTCTGCATGTCCTCATAATTGCCCTTATTTAAGTTTAAAACTCTAGTCTTAGACTTACTCCTCTCTCCCTCAAACTGAATGCGAAATTTAATCATATTGTGATCACTGCTACCTAGAGGCTCCTTTACAATGAGGTCATTAATTAATCCTGTCGCATTACACATTACTAGATCTAGAATAGCCTGCTTTCTGGTTGGCTCTAGAACATGCTGCTCTAAGAAACTGTCCCGAAAGCACTCTGTGAACTCATCTTCCAGGCTACCTTTGCCACTCAGATTCTTCCAATCTATATGTGGATTAAAATCACCCATAATTATTGCTGTTCCTTTCTCACAAGCCCCCATTATTTCTTCCTGTATACCCTGTCCTACAGTGTAGTTACTGTTAGGGGGCTTATAAACTACTCCCACAAGTGACTTCTTGCCTTTACTATTTCTTATCTCGACCCAAACTGACTCTACATCTTGGTCTTTAGAACAAAGGTCATTTCTCTATTACACTCATGCCATCCTTAATTAACAGAGCTAACCATCCACCTTTTTCTAGTTTCCTGTCCTTCCAAAATGTCAAGTACCCATGAATATTCAGGTTCCAGACTTTGTCATCTCGCAGCCATGTCTCTGTAATGGCTATCAGATCACACATATTTATTTCTATTTGAGCTGTCAATGCATCCATCTTGTTACAAACGTTACGTGTATTCAGATATAAAGCCTTTAGTGCTGTCTTTTTACAACCTCTAGCCTTATCTGCTAGTCATGATGTGGAGATGCCGGTGATGGACTGGGGTTGACAATTGTAAACAATTTTACAACACCAAGTTATAGTCCAGCAATTTTATTTTAAATTCACAAGCTTTCGGAGGCTTCCTCCTTCCTCGTTCACCTGAGGAAGGAGGAAGCCTCCGAAAGCTTGTGAATTTAAAATAAAATTGCTGGACTATAACTTGGTGTTGTAAAATTGTTTACAATTATCTGCTAGCACACTCTTCAGTTTGCATGCTCTGTCCCTTCCTGCCACTCTCTGATGATCATTTCCCTTTTTGCTACCTTGATCTCTTGTCTTGTCTTCTTTCTTTAATTTATCACACCTTCCCTTACTTGATCCTCACCCACATTATTTAGTTTAAAGCCCTCTCTACCGCCCTAGTTATACAAATCGCCAGAATACTGGCCTCAGCACAGTTCAGGTGAAGGCCGTCCCAACGGTACAGCTCCCACTTTCCCCGAGAGAGAGGGCGGGGGGTTGGGGGATGGCGGGGAGAGGGAGAGGGAGAGAGAGAGAGGGAGGGAGAGGGAGAGGGAGAGAGGGAGAGAGGGGGAGAGGGAGAGGGGGGAGAGAGAGGGGGAGGGGAAGAGGGGGGAGGGGGAGGGGGAGGGAGACGAGAGAGAGAGAGAGCAACCAGTCGGTCTGGTAAAAGAGCAGATCCTGGCTGAGGTGGGATGCTGTTGGGGCTGGTCTACTCTGTCAGTAGCTTTGTAGTATCGTCACTCACTAACTGCTGGCTCTCTGTGTCTTGCTTCGAGCATCTGAATGTTGGGGCCTTCTACCCCCGGTCCCCCCGTGTTGGTCAGGAGGTGTGATGTGTGTGTGTCAGTGGGGAGCACGTTCACCTCTGAGTCAGGAGGTTGTTGCTTCGAGCCCCACACCAGAGACTTGAGCACAAAATCGAGGCTGGTGCTCCAGAGCAGTACCGAGGGAGTGCTGCACTGTCGGAGGGTCAGTACTGAGGGAGCGCTGCACTGTCGGAGGGTCAGTACTGAGGGAGCGCTGCACTGTCGGAGGGTCAGTACTGAGGGAGCGCTGCACTGTCGGAGGGTCAGTACTGAGGGAGCGCTGCACTGTCGGAGGGTCTGTACTGAGGGAGTGCCGCACTGTCGGAGGGTCAGTACCGAGGGAGTGCCGCACTGTCGGAGGGTCAGTCCCGAGGGAGTGCTGCACTGTCGGAGGGTCAGTACCGAGGGAGTGCCGCACTGTCGGAGGTTCAGTACCGAGGGAGTGCTGCACTGTCGGAGGGTCTGTACTGAGGGAGTGCCGCACTGTCGGAGGGTCAGTACCGAGGGAGTGCCGCACTGTCGGAGGGTCAGTCCCGAGGGAGTGCTGCACTGTCGGAGGTTCAGTACCGAGGGAGTGCTGCACTGTCGGAGGGTCAGTACTGAGGGAGCGCTGCACTGTCGGAGGGGCAGTACCGAGGAGTGCTGCACTGTCGGAGGGGCAGTACCGAGGGAGTGCTGCACTGTCGGAGGGTCAGTACTGAGGGAGTGCCGCACTGTCGGAGGGTCAGTACAGAGGGAGTGCCGCACTGTCGGAGGGTCAGTACCGAGGGAGTGCTGCACTGTCGGAGGGTCAGTACCGAGGAGCGCTGCACTGTCGGAGGGTCAGTACCGAGGAGCGCCGCACTGTCGGAGGGTCAGTACCGAGGGAGAGCCGCACTGTCGGAGGGTCAGTACGAGGGAGTGCCGCACTGTCGGAGGGTCAGTACCGAGGGTGTGCCGCACTGTCGGGAGGGTCAGTACCGAGGGAGTGCCGCACTGTCGGAGGGTCAGTACCGAGGGAGTGCCGCACTGTCGAAGGGTCAGTACCGAGGGAGCGCTGCACTGTCGGAGGGTCAGTATCGAGGGAGTGCTGCACTGTCGGAGGGTCAGTACTGACGGAGAGCTGCACTGTCGGAGGGTCAGTACCGAGGGAGCGCTGCACTGTCGGAGGGTCAGTACCGAGGGAGTGCTGCACTGTCGGAGGGTCAGTACCGAGGGAGTGCTGCACTGTCGGAGGGTCAGTACCGAGGAGTGCTGCACTGTCGGAGGGTCAGTACCGAGGGAGTGCTGCACTGTCGGAGGGTCAGTACTGAGGGAGTGCTGCACTGTCGGAGGGTCAGTACTGAGGGAGTGCTGCACTGTCGGAGGGTCAGTACTGAGGGAGTGCTGCACTGTCGGAGGTGCCGCACTTGCTCTCTCTCTTTCATGGCCCGACCTGTGCAGCCAGGATCTTTGTCCTCTCTCTTTCGCTCCCTCTCTTCTCTGTCTGTCTCTCCGTCTCTCTCTCTCTCTGTCCCTTTCTTTCCCTCTCTCTCTCTCTCTCCCTCTCTCTCTCTCTCTCCCTCTCTGTCTCTCTCTCCCTCGCTCTGTATCTCTCTCTCTCTGTCTGTCTGTCTCTCTCTCTGTCTCTCGCTCTCTCTCACTCCGTCTCTCTCTCTCTCGCTCCGTCTCTCTCTCTCGCTCTGTCTCCCTCTCTCTCGCTCTGTCTCCCTCTCTCTCGCTCTGTCTCCCTCTCTCTCGCTCTGTCTCCCTCTCTCTCGCTCTGTCTCCCTCTCTCTCGCTCTGTCTCCCTCTCTCTCGCTCTGTCTCCCTCTCTCTCGCTCTGTCTCCCTCTCTCTCGCTCCGTCTCCCTCTCTCGCTCCGTCTCCCTCTCTCGCTCCGTCTCTCTCTCTCGCTCTGTCTCCCCCTCTCTCTCTCCGTCTCTCTCTCTCTCGCTCCGTCTCTCTCTCGCTCTGTCTCCCCCTCTCTCTCTCGCTCCGTCTCCCTCTCTCTCGCTCCGTCTCCCTCTCTCTCGCTCCGTCTCTCTCTCTCTCTCTCGCTCACGTCTCTCTCTCTCTCTCTCGCTCCGTCTCCCCCTCTCTCTCTCGCTCCGTCTCTCTCTCTCTCGCTCCGTCTCTCTCTCTCTTGCTCCGTCTCTCTCTCTCTCGCTCCGTCTCTCTCTCTCTCGCTCCGTCTCTCTCTCTCTCTCTCGCTCCGTCTCTCTCTCTCTCTCTCTCTCTCTCTCTCGCTCTGTCTCCCCCTCTCCCTCTCGCTCCGTCTCTCTCTCTCTCTCTCGCTCCGTCTCTCTCTCTCTCTCTCGCTCCGTCTCTCTCTCTCTCTCGCTCCGTCTCTCCTCTCTCTCTCGCTCCGTCTCTCTCTCTCTCTCGCTCCGTCTCTCTCTCTCTCTCGCTCCGTCTCTCTCTCTCTCGCTCCGTCTCTCTCTCTCTCTCTCGCTCCGTCTCTCTCTCTCTCTCGCTCCGTCTCTCTCTCTCTCTCGCTCCGTCTCTCTCTCTCGCTCCGTCTCCCCCTCACTCTCTCGCTCCGTCTCCCTCTCTCTCTCGCTCCATCTCTCTCTCTCGCTCCGTCTCCCTCTCTCTCTCGCTCCGTCTCCCTCTCTCTCGCTCCGTCTCCCTCTCTCTCGCTCCGTCTCCCTCTCTCTCGCTCCGTCTCTCTCTCTCTCGCTCCGTCTCTCTCTCTGTCTCTCTCTCTCTCGCTCCGTCTCCCTCTCTCTCTCGCTCCATCTCCCTCTCTCTCGCTCTGTCTCTCTCTCTCTCTCTCTGTCTCTCTCTCTCTCGCTCCGTCTCCCTCTCTCTCTCGCTCCGTCTCCTCTCTCTCTCGCTCCGTCTCCCTCTCTCTCGCTCCGTCTCTCTCTCTCTCGCTCCGTCTCCCTCTCTCTCTCGCTCCGTCTCCCTCTCTCTCTCGCTCCGTCTCTCTCTCTCTCTCTCGCTCCGTCTCTCTCTCTCTCGCTCCGTCTCCCTCTCTCTCGCTCCGTCTCCCTCTCTCTCGCTCCGTCTCCCTCTCTCTCTCGCTCCGTCTCCCTCTCTCTCTCGCTCCGTCTCCCTCTCTCTCTCGCTCCGTCTCCCTCTCTCTCTCGCTCCGTCTCCCTCTCTCTCTCGCTCGTCTCCCTCTCTCTCTCGCTCCGTTCCCTCTCTCTCTCGCTCCGTCTCCCTCTCTCCCTCGCTCCGTCTCCCTCTCTCTCTCGCTCCGTCTCCCTCTCTCTCTCTCTCTCTCTGTCTGTCTGTCTCTCTCTCTGTCTCTCGCTCTCTCTCGCTCTGTCTCTCTCTCGCTCTGTCTCTCTCTCGCTCTGTCTCTCTCTCGCTCTGTCTCTCTCTCGCTCTGTCTCTCTCTCGCTCTGTCTCTCTCTCGCTCTGTCTCTCTCTCGCTCTGTCTCTCTCTCGCTCTGTCTCTCTCTCGCTCTGTCTCTCTCTCGCTCTGTCTCTCTCTCTCTCTCTCACTCCGTCTCCCTCTCTCTCGTCTCCCTCTCTCTCGCTCCGTCTCTCTCTCTCTCGCTCCGTCTCTCTCTCTCTCTCTCTCGCTCTGTCTCTCTCTCTCTCTCGCTCCGTCTCTCTCTCTCTCGCTCCGTCTCTCTCTCTCTCGCTCCGTCTCCCTCTCTCTCTCGCTCCGTCTCTCTCTCTCGCTCCGTCTCCCCTCACTCTCTCGCTCCGTCTCCTCTCTCTCTCGCTCCGTCTCTCTCTCTCTCGCTCCGTCTCCCCTCTCTCTCTCGCTCCGTCTCCCTCTCTCTCGCTCTGTCTCTCTCTCGCTCCGTCTCCCTCTCTCTCGCTCCGTCTCCCTCTCTCTCGCTCCGTCTCCTCTCTTTCGCTCCGTCTCTCTCTCTCTCT
The DNA here is from genome assembly GCF_035084215.1 of Heptranchias perlo. NCBI lineage: Eukaryota > Metazoa > Chordata > Chondrichthyes > Hexanchiformes > Hexanchidae > Heptranchias > Heptranchias perlo. The sequence goes on along the minus strand of NC_090344.1, from coordinate 52,398,858 downwards.
CTCTCGCTCCGTCTCCCTCTCTCTCTCGCTCCGTCTCCCTCTCTCTCTCGCTCCGTCTCCCTCTCTCTCTCGCTCCGTCTCCCTCTCTCTCTCGCTCCGTCTCTCTCTCTCTCTCTCTCGCTCCGTCTCCCTCTCTCTCTCGCTCCGTCTCCCTCTCTTTCGCTCCGTCTCTCTCTCTCTCGCTCCGTCTCCCTCTCTCTCTCGCTCGTCTCCCTCTCTCTCTCGCTCCGTCTCCCTCTCTCTCTCGCTCCGTCTCCCTCTCTCTCTCGCTCCGTCTCCCTCTCTCTCTCGCTCCGTCTCCCTCTCTCTCTCGCTCCGTCTCCCTCTCTCTCCGCTCCGTCTCCCTCTCTCTCTCGCTCCGTCTCCCTCTCTCTCTCGCTCCGTCTCCCTCTCTCTCTCGCTCCGTCTCTCGCTCCGTCTCCCTCTCTCTCTCGCTCCGTCTCCCTCTCTGTCTCTCTCTCTCTCTCGCTCCGTCTCCCTCTCTCTCTCGCTCCGTCTCCTCTCTCTCTCTCTGTCTGTCTGTCTCTCTCTCTGTCTCTCGCTCTCTCTCGCTCCGTCTCTCTCTCTCTCTCTCGCTCCGACTCCCTCTCTCTCACTCCGTCTCTCTCTCTCTCTCGCTCCGTCTCCCTCTCTGTCTCTCTCTCTCTCGCTCCGTCTCCCTCTCTCTCGCTCCGTCTCCCTCTCCCTCTCTCTCGCTCCGTCTCCCTCTCTCTCTCTCTGTCTCTCCCTCTCTCTCTCGCTCCCTCTCTCTCTCTCTGTCTCTCTCTCGCTCCGTCTCCCTCTCCCTCTCTCTCGCTCCGTCTCCCTCTCTCTCGCTCTGTCTCTCCTCTCTCTCTCGCTCCGTCTCTATCTCTCTCTCTCGCTCCGTCTCTCTCTCTCTCTCGCTCCGTCTCCCTCTCTCTCTCGCTCCGTCTCTCTCTCTCTCTCACTCCGTCTCTCTCTCCCTCTCGCTCCGTCTCTCTCTCTCTCTCGCTCCGTCTCTCCCTCTCTCTCGCTCCGTCTCCCTCTCTCTCGCTCCGTCTCCCTCTCTCTCTCGCTCCGTCTCCCTCTCTCTCTCGCTCCGTCTCCCTCTCTCTCTCGCTCCGTCTCCCTCTCTCTCGCTCCGTCTCTCTCTCTCTCTCTCGCTCCGTCTCTATCTCTCTCTCTCGCTCCGTCTCTCTCTCTCTCTCGCTCCGTCTCCCTCTCTCTCTCGCTCCGTCTCTCTCTCTCTCTCACTCCGTCTCTCTCTCTCCTCTCGCTCCGTCTCTCTCTCTCTCTCGCTCCGTCTCTCCTCTCTCTCGCTCCGTCTCCCTCTCTCTCGCTCCGTCTCCCTCTCTCTCTCGCTCCGTCTCCCTCTCTCTCTCGCTCCGTCTCCCTCTCTCTCTCGCTCCATCTCCCTCTCTCTCTCGCTCCGTCTCCCTCTCTCTCACTCGTCTCTGTCTCTCTCTCGCTCCGTCTCCCTCTCTCTCTCACTCCGTCTCTCCCTCTCTCTCTCGCTCCGTCTCCCTCTCTCTCTCTCGCATCCGTCTCCCTCTCTCTCTCTCTCTCCGTCTCCTCTCTA
>NC_090344.1:52363209-52397118 GCF_035084215.1 Heptranchias perlo | reverse complement strand
GAAGGCTTCAGTTAAACACTCTTTTCCCCCTTTGGGTATTTCCCCACTCCCCCTTCTGTTGCTGACATTGTTGACTCCGCGCTGGGTACACATGAGAACATGAGATGGGAGAGGAGTGGGCCACACGGCCCCTCGAGCCTGCTCCGCCGTTCAATCAGATCATGGCTGATCTTCAACCTCAACTCCACTTTCCCGCCCGATCCCCACATCCCTGATTCCCCGAGAGTCCAAAAATCCATCGATCTCAGTCTTGAATGGACAGAGAGACTGAGCATCCCCTGCACTCTGGGGGAGAGAATTCCAAACATTCAGGTCGATGAGTGTGAGCTGTCCCTCTGCTACCTCGCACCTGGGAGGAGGTCTCCCTTCTACATTCATGAGGCTGGAGAGTGAGTGAGGGGCGAGTGGTGAGGGGCGAGTGGTGAGGGGCGAGTGGTGAGGGGCGAGTGGTGAGGGGCGAGTGGTGAGGGGCGAGTGGTGAGGGGCGAGGGGCGAGGGTGAGGGGCGAGGGTGAGGGGCGAGGGTGGAGTGAGGAGTTGGGGGGAGCGGGGATCTGTTCCAGTCGGATATCCACAGACCCACAGCAATCACCGGACAGTGAGGTGGAGCAGGAGCCTCTGGCAACACCTCATGCGCTACCCTGAATAAGACGTCCAGGACAGGCAGCAAAAGCAGGAGTGTTTCTCGGGTCCCACAGGGAATCCTTGGCCCCCCTGCCCGGGGCTTCCCTCTCCCCTCCCCAACCACGAGGTCCTCCCAAACCCCCCAACTCCTGGCTCCTGAATTGCTGCTCCTGCCCGCTGGCCAGCTGGCGCTTTCCGCAGGAGACTGACAGAGCTGTGCAGATCAGACCCGGGAGGTGGGTCGGGGCCCGGGAGGTGGGTCGGGGCCCGGGAGGTGGGTCGGGGCCCGGGAGGTGGGTCGGGGCCCGGGAGGTGGGTCGGGGCCCGGGAGGTGGGTCGGGGCCCGGGAGGTGGGTCGGGGCCCGGGAGGTGGGTCGGGGCCCGGGAGGTGGGTCGGGGCCCGGGAGGTGGGTCGGGGCCCGGGAGGTGGGTCGGGGCCCGGGCTGCTCGCCAGCATTTGATTCTGAGTTGAAGTGTTTACAATCGAATCTGAACACGGCCCGGGTTCTATCAGGATATTCACAAAGAGGAAATTAATTCTTGAAGTGGACCAATGTCCAGACCACATTGGCTATAAACGATCACAGCTTGTTCAGATATTTTTTCCTTGAACACAGTCTGGCCTGCTTCTCGGAGGCTGCTCAGGCCAAGTTTACACACAAACCCAAATTTGTGGCCTCATTTCCTTGAAAAATAAATATTTTAAGTCCTGCTCTCTGACTCAAAGAGAGTTTATCCAGTGAGCTGTTAAACTGCACAGAGCAGCAAGTTTCCAGGTTCAGTCCCTGGGCAGCACGAACTCGACTGCAGCAAACATCCGGCCTGCTGGGTTAGAGAGGGCAGGATAATGGCGCCTCCTCCTGCCGACCCCCCCTCCCCTGCCGATTGTAGGAGTGGATGAGGTAAGAGATCCCACAGATCTGCAGCCCTGGGATAGTTTGTGACCGGTCTGGATTTCAGTGAGCTGCAGGTTGCCAGTCCCTGCTCCTGGGGGGGGCAGTGTGTGAGGGGGGGGGCCCGGGAGGCACCAAGTGTTGAATATGTCAGTCCGTGCTCCCAGGCACAGCTCATTCACCCACAGACTGCAGAGTTCTCCACATTGTGTTCGACACAGAGGAGATGAGGTTCGATGGTCCGGGGGGAGTGGTTGGTGGGGCTCATCCTCTGACCTTGGAGGCAGTTTACTTTAATGAGCTGAATGTTGGGAATCAGAAATTGAAGGCGATACTGATTTCAGAGGCACACTTGACTCTGATCAGACAGGTCAGAAATTTCAAACCGAGTGGGCTAAACATGTAAGGGAGCAGAAGACTGGCCGACGAAACTTAATGGAGACAAATGGAAGGCACAACACGCAGGAAGTGAAAGTGGGTGACTGAAGGACGACATGGGCCAGGTCCAGACTGAGGAGAACGACCTCGGGGCAAAGGTCAAGAGACTGGATGCTCATCATTTCCATCAGTCGATGACCGCACTTGCTCGATCTCATCCTCCCACAAATGCCAGCTTGGAAAATCCTCAACCACTTCCATCAAATCTCTCTGGAAAAAGGACTCCTCAGGGAGAATGAGTGGGCTCTGTGTGTGTGTGTGAAAACCATTCCCTCAGTCTTGGGCAGGAAGTTGTATTGTCTGTAACTCCAGGTATAGTCGTGGTCTGAAGCGAGTTAGTAACTGACCCACTGCCCTTCCTGTCTCACCATCCCACCTCTCTGCTTCATATTCTCCATCTGTTGACTCAACAGACGAATAGGATATCATGGTTTGGCTAAACTTCATGTTAACTTATTAACCAGAGTGCTGTTCGGGCCTCAATGTAGAGTTTGGGAAAGTTATTATTTTAGGAAAACTCAGCCCGGTGATTCAGACTAACACCCGTGATGCTTTCCATTTTCATTAATTTCAACAAACCCAGTGGAAGAGAGGCCTGTGAACTGAGCAGCCCCCGTCCCCCTCCCCCTCCCCGTCCCCGTCCCCGTTCCCCCCTCCCCGTCCCCCTCCCTGTCCCCGTCCCCGTTCCCCCCTCCCCGTCCCCCTCCCCCTCCCCGTCCCCCTCCCCGTCCCCCTCCCCGTCCCCCTCCCCGTCCCCCTCCCCGTCCCCCTCCCCGTCCCCCTCCCCGTCCCCCTCCCCGTCCCCGTCCCCGTCCCCCTCCCCGTCCCCGTCCCCCTCCCCGTCCCCGTCCCCCACCCCCTCCCCATCCCCCTCCCCCTCCCCATCCCCCTCCCCCTCCCTCCACTTCACACCTTCCATTGGCGATGATTGCAGGAATGTGAATCGAAACCATAACATGGCCGCTCCCCCCAGAGATGCTTCTAGCGTTCTGACTGGTCAGTGCTGTCCAGGCACTAATATCCATTGTATCCTAACTCTGGGGCTCAGTGTGTGTGTCTTAAAGGGGTTATAGAATTGGCCCCAAAAGTTCCGTTCTCCCTTGGCTCCAGGAGTGTGCGACTCCATGTCGGGAGAGCAGGCCTTTCTCAATTAACACCATGATAAATCAAACAGGGAATCAGGGGGAAAACTCCCCAGTGGCTGGAGTCATACCTAGCACAAAGGAAGATGGCAGTGGTTGTTGGAGGCCAATCATCTCAGCCCCAGGACATTGCTGCAGGAGTTCCTCAGGGCAGTGTCCTAGGCCCAACCATCTTCAGCTGCTTCATCAATGACCTTCCCTCCGTCATAAGGTCAGAAATGGGGATGTTCGCTGATGATTGCAGTGTTCAGTTCCATTCGCAACCCCTCTGATAATGAAGCAGTCCGAGCCCGCATGCAGCAAGACCTGGACAACATCCAGGCTTGGGCTGATAAGTGGCAAGTAACATTCGCACCAGACAAGTGCCAGGCAATGACCATCTCCAACAAGAGAGAGTCTAACCACCTCCCCTTGACATTCAACGGCATTAACATCGCCGAATCCCCCACCATCAACATCCTGGAGGTCACCATTGACCAGAAACTTAACTGGACCAGCCATATAAATACTGTGGCTACGAGAGCAGGTCAGAGGCTGGGTATTCTGTGGCGAGTGACTCACCGCCTGACTCCCCAAAGCCTTTCTACCATCTACAAGGCACAAGTCAGGAGTGTGATGGAATACTCTCCACTTGCCTGGATGAGTGCAGCTCCAACAACATTCAAGAAGCTCGACACCATCCAGGACAAAGCAGCCCGCTTGATTGGCACCCCATCCACCACCCTAAACATTCACTCCCTTCACCACCGGCGCACTGTGGCTGCAGTGTGTACCATCCACAGGATGCACTGCAGCAACTCGCCAAGGCTTCTTCGACAGCACCTCCCAAACCCGCGACCTCTACCACCTAGAAGGACAAGGGCAGCAGGTACATGGGAACAACACCACCTGCACGTTCCCCTCCAAGTCACACACCATCCCGACTTGGAAATATATCGCCGTTCCTTCATCGTCGCTGGGTCAAAATCCTGGAACTCCCTTCCTAACAGCACTGTGGGAGAACCTTCACCACACGGACTGCAGCGGTTCAAGAAGGCGGCTCACCACCACCTTCTCAAGGGCAATTAGGGATGGGCAATAAATGCCGGCCTCGCCAGCGACGCCCACATCCCGTGAATGAGTAAAAAAAAAATGCCAGAAGTGAACAACAGGTCAGCCAGTGTCTGAAAGTGAAGGGACAGACTAACCTTTCACCTGCTGTATCTCAACCAGTAAAAGCTGCTTTCTCCATTTCCAGGAGCTGTCTGACCTGCTGTGTGGGCCCAGGATTGGGTTTCCAGTTCAGATTTCCAGCATTTGTAGGTTTTTTTCGGTTTATCGTCAGGAAAAGTCGGAGTTTGATGGAAGGGGCGGACAGCCCTGCCTCACACTGCATGGGGGTGGATGTGAGTTTGGGAGACCTGAAATCAGTGTTTGTACCTGCTGGGGTTATTGCTGCGAGCCCAGCAAAGCTCGCTCGCTCGCTCTCTCTCTCTCTCTCTCTCTCTCCGCTCTCCTCCTGTGCCAGGGGGCGGGGGGAATGTTGGAAACCTCATGGCTGGAATCAGGCCACAATCGACACAAATAATTCTTTCCAGTTTGGATCTCTCAACATGTGGAGGAAATCTGGCCCACGAGCTCTGGACAGATAAGCAGTTTGAGCCTGAGTGACTGCTCAGTCCTGCAGTGTATGGATGTTCAGGATAAGGAGGCCCCTCTGTGAGTTGAGTTGCACGTCATAAGGTTCGTGGTTCCTGACTCACTTTCTTATTGTGGATCAACATGTCTGTGAGGGGAGAGGTCCACTCACTGATGGGCTGAGTTCTCTGTGCAGTGACTCTCTCTCGAGCTGACGTTCTTATCCTAGATGTGACTCTGATAGAGAGGGGCTCACAAACATGCACTGATACTGAAATGCAGGAATCTGCTGAATCGAGTGCACTCAGATCATTGTGTTGATGCTTTCTCTGAAATCCTATTGCTGTTTCCCAGCCATTGCAGAGCGTATCATGGAGATCTTTACTGGGTTACTGACCTGTACAGGCCATCGACTCTTGCACTGTCTCGTCGAGATAGCCGTGACCTTTCACCCCAGGGTTAGGATTCAAATACAGTCCAGACCAATAGGATGACGGTGTCCAGTGTGTGTGGGTGAGTGTGTCCAGTGTGTGTGGGTGAGTGTGTCCAGTGTGTGTGGGTGAGTGTGTCCAGTGTGTGTGGGTGAGTGTGTCCAGTGTGTGTGTGTGGGTGAGTGTGTGTGGGTGAGTGTGTGTGGGTGACGGTGTCCAGTGTGTGTGTGTGGGTGAGTGTGTGTGGGTGAGTGTGTCCAGTGTGTGTGGGTGAGTGTGTGTGGGTGACGGTGTCCAGTGTGTGTGTGTGGGTGACGGTGTCCGGGTGAGTTTGCCAGATTCAGTGACAGGCTGGCACTTCCATTTCCAAAACTGAGGTTAAAGGGGGTTGGGGAAGATGTGCTCTGTACATCAGAACTGACCCGTGGCCTTCCACACCCAGCGAGCGGCAGGGGAGAGCCCGCCCAGTGCCCGTGGAGACCCCGCCCGGTGCCCACCGAGAGCCCGCCCACAGAGACCCTGCCCGGTGCCCACCGAGAGCCCATGGAGGCCCCGCCCAGTGCCCACCGAGAGCCCTCCCACAGAGACCCTGCCCGGTGCCCACCGAGAGCCCATGGAGGCCCCGCCATGTGCCCACCGAGAGCCCGCCCACAGAGACCCTGCCCGGTGCCCACCGAGAGCCCATGGAGGCCCTGCCCAGTGCCCACCGTGACCCTGCCCGGTGCCCACCGAGAGCCCGCCCAAGGAGACCCCGCCCGGTGCCCACCGAGAGCCCATGGAGGCCCTGCCCAGTGCCCACTGTGACCCTGCCCGGTGCCCACCGAGAGCCCGCCCAAGGAGACCCCGCCCGGTGCCCACCGAGAGCCCGCCCACAGAGATCCTGCCCGGTGCCCACCGAGAGCCCGCCCAAGGAGACCCTGCCCAGTGCCCACCGAGAGCCCTCCCACAGAGACCCTGCCCGGTGCCCACCGAGAGCCCATGGAGGCCCCGCCCCGGTGCCCACCGAGAGCCCTCCCACAAAGGCCTCGCCCGGTGCCCACCGAGAGCCCTCCCACAGAGGCCCCGCCCGGTGCCCAGCCAGAGCCCGTGGAGGCCCCGCCCGGTGCCCAGCCAGAGCCTGTGGAGGCCCCGCCCGGTGCCCACCGAGAACCCGTGGAGACCCATCCCAGTGCCCACTGCGACCCCACCCAGTGCCCACTGCGACCCCACCCAGCGCACACGAGCCCAGAAATGGGAGGGATAAATATTGGCCAGGACACCGGGAGAGCTCTCCTGCTGTTCCAGTGGTGGCTGCGGGATCCATTACGAACACTGTAGATGGCAGACGGGACCTCGGTTTAACGTCCCATCCAAAAGATGGCACCTTCTCACTCCCTTCACCACCGGCGCACTGTGGCTGCAGTGTGTACCATCCACAGGATGCACTGCAGCAACTCGCCAAGGCTTCTTCGACAGCACCTCCCAAACCCGCGACCTCTACCACCTAGAAGGACAAGAGCAGCAGGCGCATGGGAACAACACCACCTGCACGTTCCCCTCCAAGTCACTCACCATCCCGACTTGGAAATATATCACCGTTCCTTCATCGTTGCTGGGTCAAAATCCTGGAACTCCCTTCCTAACAGCACTGTGGGAGAACCTTCACCACACGGACTGCAGCGGTTCAAGAAGGCGGCTCACCACCACCTTCTCAAGGGCAATTAGAGATGGGCAATAAATGCCGGCCTCGCCAGCGATGCCCACATCCCATGAATGAATAAAAAAGAAACATCTGACAGTGCAGCGCTCCCTCAGTACTGACCCTCCGACAGTGCAGCGCTCCCTCAGTACTGACCCTCCGACAGTGCAGCGCTCCCTCAGTACTGACCCTCCGACAGTGCAGCGCTCCCTCAGTACTGACCCTCCGACAGTGCAGTGCTCTCTCAGCACTGACCCTCCGACAGTGCAGCGCTCTCTCAGCACTGACCCTCCGACAGTGCAGCGCTCTCTCAGCACTGACCCTCCGACAGTGCAGCGCTCCCTCAGTACTGACCCTCCGACAGTGCAGCGCTCCCTCAGTACTGACCCTCCGACAGTGCAGCGCTCCCTCAGCACTGACTCTCCGACAGTGCAGCGCTCTCTCAGCACTGACCCTCCGACAGTGCAGCACTCCCTCAGTACTGACCCTCCGACAGTGCAGCACTCCCTCGGTACTGCACTGGGAGTGTCGGCCTGGATTCTGTGTTGAAGTCTCTGGAGTGGGGCTATGAACCCACAAGCCTCTGACTCCAAGGCGGGAGTGCTCCCACTGAGCCACGGCAGACACCCGATATTGACGCCATGGTGTCCCTGGGTTTCTCTAATTTCTTGCAGTTCATGGAATCGTATAATGAGACAGCACAGAAAGGTTGGGCAGTGACTGAGTTGCCGCCAGATCGTAAGGCCTTTTGGATTGTTCCTGCTGTGTGGTTTCCGTGTATAGAGACAATGTGCACCTCAGGGCTGCATCCTGTTTGTACCAGACTGTTATTAATACGATACTTTTATTAATAAATATCGTGATAAGAACATAACTCTGACCAGCCAAAGAAATAAATAGCAACCAGAACGTAAGTGTTTTGGGCAATGTGTGTGTGAAATACAAACAGTAAATGCTGGAAATACACAGCTGGTTTGTCAACATCTGTAACGGGAAGAGATGGGGCAATGCCCCAGGCTATTAAAAGATAATGGGATCCTGAGCTTTATGGTGAGAAGTGTAGAATGTAGAAGTCGAGATGTAATGATGAATCTTCATTCAACTTTACTGAGACCACAGTTGCAGACTGTGTGCAGTTTTGTGCTCTCCACTGTAGGAAGGATGTTGTGGCAATAGACAGGGTTATAGTGCTGATTCACTCATGTTTCCTGGTATGAGGAAACAGAAAGAGAGATTTGATCAATTGAGGCAGCTTTCATTGGAACAGAGGAGATTAGGGGGTGATTTAATGGAGGTGTTTAAAATTCTGAAGGGATGCGAAAGAGAAGATGGAAACAGACTGTTTCCAGTGATTGAGGGGAGACCGATATAAGATTAAATATTAGAGATTTAGGACAGAGAGCAGGAGAAACCTTTTTACAGAGGGTATTGAGGCTGTGAAATGTGCTACCAGAGTTAGTGATTGAAGCAGAGACCAGGTCAACATTTAACATTAAGTTCGATAGATGGTTGAAGGAAAGGGGAGATAACGGGTAGCAAATGTTGTGCCTTTGTTTAAGAAGGGCGGCAGGGAAAAGCCTGGGAACTACAGACCGGTGAGCCTGACATCTGTAGTGGGTAAGTTGTTAGGGGGTATTCTGAGGGACAGGATCTACAGGCATTTGGAGAGGCAGGGACTGATTAGGAACAGTCAGCATGGTTTTGTGAGAGGAAAATCATGTCTCACGAATTTGATTGAGTATTTTGAAGGGGTAACCAAGACGATAGATGAGGGCTGTGCAGTAGACGTGGTCTACATGGACTTCAGCAAAGCCTTTGACAAGGTACCGCGTGGTAGGTTGTTACATAAGGTTAAATCTCACGGGATCCAAGGTGAGGTAGCCAATTGGATACAAAATTGGCTTGACGACAGAAGACAGAGGGTGGTTGTAGAGGGTTGTTTTTCAAACTGGAGGCCTGTGACCAGCGGTGTGCCTCAGGGATCGGTGCTGGGTCCGCTGTTATTTGTTATTTATATTAATGATTTGGATGAGAATTTAGGAGGCATGGTTAGTAAGTTTGCAGATGACACCAAGATTGGTGGCATTGTGGACAGTGAAGAAGGTTATCTGGGATTGCAACGGGATCTTGATAAATTGGGCCAGTGGGCCGATGAATGGCAGATGGAGTTTAATTTAGATAAATGTGAGGTGATGCATTTTGGTAGATCGAATCGGGCCAGGACCTACTCCGTTAATGGTAGGGCGTTGGGGAGAGTTATAGAACAAAGAGATCTAGGAGTACAGGTTCATAGCTCCTTGAAAGTGGAGTCACAGGTGGATAGGGTGGTGAAGAAGGCATTCGGCATGCTTGGTTTCATTGGTCAGAACATTGAATACAGGAGTTGGGATGTCTTGTTGAAGTTGTACAAGACATTAGTACGGCCACACTTGGAATACTGTGTACAGTTCTGGTCACCCTATTATAAAAAGGATATTATTAAACTAGAAAGAGTGCAGAAAAGATTTACTAGGATGCTACCGGGACTTGATGGTTTGACTTATAGGGAGAGGTTAGATAGACTGGGACTTTTTTCCCTGGAGAGTAGGAGGTTAAGGGGTGATCTTATAGAAGTCTATAAAATAATGAGGGGCATAGATAAGGTCGATAGTCAAAATCTTTTCCCAAAGGTAGGGGAGTCTATAACGAGGGGGCATAGATTTAAGGTGAGAGGGGAGAGATACAAAAGGGTCCAGAGGGGCAATTTTTTCACTCAAAGGGTGGTGAGTGTCTGGAACGAGCTGCCAGAGGCAGTAGGAGAGGCGGGTACAATTTTGTCTTTTAAAAAGTATTTGGACAGTTACATGGGTAAGATGGGTATAGAGGGATATGGGCCAAGTGCAGGCAATTGGGACTAGCTTAGTGGTATAAACTGGGCCGAAGGGCCTGTTTCCATGTTGTAAACTTCTATGATTCTCTGATTCTAAAACGGGATGTGGAAACAGGGCTGGTGCATGGGATTAGGACACTGCTCATGTGGAGGATACAAACCAACACAGACTGGGTGGGCCGAACGGCCTGTAATTTCTATTGATTGTGGTGTTGAAAAGGATACAGTTGGTTAATCGCCCTCCTTAATGACGAGAAGCCTCCCTGTGGACCTTACACCACTGCTGTTCAGGAGCTCCCTGAACAGGTCTTGTGTCGATTGTACCAGTGCAGGATCACGATTAATGACAGACAATGTTGTTACACTCTGATTGTGATCAGTGATCTCCCGAAAGTGGACAGATGTACAGATTGGCTTCAGTGCTTTTTGTTTGGTGCAGGTTGAACCATGTGAATGTGGTGGCAGCACGGGATGTACCCGAGGGAATGCAGAAACTTGCTCTCAATGACCTGCCCCTGCTGGGAATGGAATACTGTGAAGGAGGAGACCTTCGCAAGGTTAGTCCCCAGCTCCAGGAGAGGGCCTGTCTCAGACTTGCCATGTCATAGTGACAGGTCTATGGGTTGCTGTGTCTCAGTCCTTGCCTCTTTTCATTCTTCATCTCAGACTCTATGGGGATCGGGCGGGAAAGTTGAGTTGAGGTTGAAGATCAGCCATGATCTTATTGAATGGTGGAGCAGGCTCGAGGGGCCATGTGGCCTCCTCCTGCTCCTATTTCTTCTGTTCTTATGTTCTCCTCTCACTATGCCTCTCTCTTCCTCTGTCTCTCCCCCTCTTTGTCCCTCACTCTTCCTCCTTCCCTCTTTCCTACCTTTCCCCTATCTTTCTCCATCCCTCCCTTCCCCCCTCACTTTCTCCATCCCTCCCTCCCCCCTCACTTTCTCTTTCCCTCCCTCCCCCCTCACTTTCTCTTTCCCTCCCTTCCCCTCTTTCTCCCACCCTCTTGCTTCCTCCTTCCTTCCACCCCTCAGTCTCTCTCTCTCTTTTTCCCCTCCTCCTCTTCCTCCCTCCTTCCTTCTACCCCTCTCTCTCTCTTTGTTTCTTCCTCCCTCATTCCTTCCACCCCTCTGTCTCTCTCTCTCTTTGTCCCCTCCTCCTCTTCCTCCCTCATTCCTTCCACCCCTCTGTCTCTCTCTCTCTTTGTCCCCTCCTCCTCTTCCTCCCTCATTCCTTCCACCCCTCTGTCTCTCTCTCTCTTTGTCCCCTCCTCCTCTTCCTCCCTCATTCCTTCCACCCCTCTGTCTCTCTCTCTCTTTGTCCCTTCCTCCTCTTCCTCCCTCATTCCTTCCACCCCTCTGTCTCTCTCTCTCTTTGTCCCTTCCTCCTCTTCCTCCCTCATTCCTTCCACTCCTCTGTGTCTCTCTCTCTTTGTCCCTTCCTCCTTTTCCTCCCTTTTCTTTCTCCAGTAGGGGGCGGTATTCTGAGGTTGGGGCTGATGGAGGTTGACGCAGGAAGGAGTCACGAAGCTCTGCCTCCCTTGACGTGGGAGTGCTTGGTGAAGCCAGTGGAATTTCCCGACACTAATCAGATGAGCACAGCGGAAAAATGACCGAGTGGAAAAAGTCCATGGTCAGGAGCAGGTCACAGGGCGTTGCTGAACATGAGCCAGATTATCAGATCCATTCAATGAGGTGAACGCAGAGTGGGTTTCAGATCAAACCGGTGATTGACACTGCGGAGGTTGGGAGACTGGTTTTACACAGTGATTTCATTCTCAGTTATATGATATCACTGATGCCTGTGGGCTCCCTCCCTGATAACACTGGAGCTGTGAGCTACAGATTCAGATGCACTCAGCCCTGTCCCTGGATATGATTCTTTTGTTCAGTGCCTTTGTTGCGTGTAATTTTGACCCTTGCTTCATTTGGGACTTTCTGCGTGTGCTCTCCCGGCCATGTAATTCCACGATTAAACCAGGTACCGTCTTACCACCGCCTTAAGTCACATCACAGTTGGGCTGATTTGACACTGAAGCAGCTGACCAACTCACTGCCCTCACAGTGTGAGCTTTGGTCCCCGTCATTGTGTAGATTGTGTGTTATCCTGACTTTATTTCCTTTGTTGTTTTACTAGTTCCTGAATAAATTTGACAATTGTTGTGGGATGCGTGAGAGTCCAGTACTGACCCTGCTCACTGACATCGGTAAGTACCTCAGGCATCGCACGAAACCCAGTCGGTCACCTTTCACCATCACACTCTTAGAGAAAGGAGACGGAAAGCTCAGCATTACCCAATGGCTCTGTCAATAGGGCTTGATACCAGGGCTGGAAGGGTTGAATGATGAGGACAGGTTACACAGACTGGGCCTCTATTCCCTCGAGTACAGTAGATCAAGGGCTGGTCTCAATGAGGTGTTGATGATGAAAGGATTTGATAGGGTCGATCGAGAGAAACTATTTCCTCTGGTGGGAGAGTCCAGAACAAGGGGGGGTGCAGAACCTTAAAATTAGAGCCAGGCCGTTCAGAGGTGATGTCAGGAATCACTTCTTCACACAAAGGGGAGTGGAAATCTGGAACTCTCCCTCAAAAAACAGTTGAGGCTGGGGGTCAATTGAAAATTTCAAAACTGAGATTGATAGATTTTTGTTGGGTAAGGGGATTAATGGTGACAGAACCAAGGTGGGGAGATGGAGTAAAGATCCAGATCAGCCATGATCTCATTGAATGGCGGAACATGCTCGAGGGGCAGAATGGCCTCCTCCTCCTGTTCCAATGTCATGGCAGCCAAAAACATACAATGAGACTGTAGGAATACCTGAGGAGCAATGGGATTAGAGTAGATAGCCCCAGTTGAAGAACTGGTACCAGCACAGGCACAGGGGGCCTAATGGCCTCTCTCTCTCCTGCATTTGTTGTGATTCTAGTTTATGTTTAAAGTTGAGTTTTTGCCTCACCCGGTGTTGAGTGGTTGCTGTGGGAACGAGGAGCCATAGGGCTGGCAGAGTTCCTGCACCTGAGAACGTATAATATGGAGCGGTCAATCTGACCCACTCACCCACCCACCCACTAACCCACCCACCCACCCACTAACCCACCCACCCACTCACCCACCCACTAACCCACCCACCCACTCACCCACCCACTAACCCACCCACCCACTCACCCACCCACCCACCCACTAACCCACCCACCCACTCACCCACTAACCCACTCACCCACCCACCCACTAACCCACTAACCCACTCACCCACCCACCCACTAACCCACTAACCCACCCACCCACTCACCCACTAACCCACTCACCCACCCACCCACTAACCCACTAACCCACCCACCCACTCACCCACTAACCCACTCACCCACCCACCCACTAACCCACTAACCCACCCACCCACTCACCCACTAACCCACTCACCCACCCACCCACTAACCCACTAACCCACTCACCCACCCACCCACTAACCCACTAACCCACCCACCCACTCACCCACTAACCCACTCACCCACCCACCCACTAACCCACTAACCCACCCACCCACTCACCCACTCACCCACTCACCCACCCACCCACTAACCCACTCACCCACCCACCCACCCACTAACCCACTCACCCACCCACTCACCCACCCACTCACCCACCCACTAACCCACCCACCCACCCACTAACCCACTCACCCACTAACCCACCCACCCACCCACTAACCCACCCACCCACTCACCCACTAACCCACTAACCCACCCACCCACCCACCAACCCACTCACCCACCCACCCACTAACCCACTAACCCACCCACCCACTCACCCACCCACTAACCCACTCACCCACCCACTCACCCACCCACCCACCCACTAACCCACACTAACCCACTCACCCACCCACCCACTCATTTATCCACCCACCCATTCACTCACTCACGGAGGCCGGGGTGGGGGTTGGGGGGGACAGAGACTCCCGTGGATATCTTAGTTTAAAAATACTGCCCACTTCAATAAGTCTCAGGCTATACGTTTCCTGGACGTTCCCAGCCCAGCCCAGTGCTCTCCTGCACAGACACTTTAACTGTTACTCCCCACACGAGCGACCCTCCCTTTCTGCTTCTAGTTTTCTGTGAGATCATCAGTATAATCTGTAGAATCATAGAATGGTAGAAGTGACTGTGCACCTCACTGTTAAATGGATCAGCACTGCGTACAGAATTTACCCGTTCTATTAGTTCCCTCTCAGTCACCACCAGCTCTGTGTCAGTGGTTTTAACTGGAGACGGGAGGAGTGGGATTATTAATGGGAGGAAGGAGAATGTGTCTCTCTTCTCATTTCCTTTTTCCTGCATCGGAGTATCAGGGACTGACCAGCTGAACTTACAGCTCATTGTTACTCACTGGTCCTCGTCCTGGCTGTGCTGCCAGCCAGAGCATCTCGTTCGGCTTTTGGCTAAAAGTGCTGCAGATCACTGGGGATCGCAGCTCTCTGGGGATCGCAGCTCTCTGGGGATCGCAGCTCTCTGGGGATCGCAGCTCGCTGGGGATTTTAGCTCTCTGGGGATCGCAGCTCGCTGGGGATCTTAGCTCTCTGGGGATCTTAGCTCTCTGGGGATCGCAGCTCGCTGGGGATCGCAGCTCGCTGGGGATCTTAGCTCGCTGGGGATCGCAGCTCGCTGGGGACCTCAGCTCTCTGGGGACCTCAGCTCGCTGGGGATCGCAGCTCTCTGGGGATCGCAGCTCTCTGGGGATCGCAGCTCTCTGGGGATCGCAGCTCTCTGGGGATCGCAGCTCTCTGGGGATCGCAGCTCGCTGGGGACCTCAGCTCTCTGGGGATCGCAGCTCTCTGGGGATCGCAGCTCTCTGGGGACCTCAGCTCTCTGGGGATCGCAGCTCTCTGGGGATCGCAGCTCTCTGGGGATCGCAGCTCTCTGGGGACCTCAGCTCTCTGGGGACCTCAGCTCTCTGGGGATCGCAGCTCTCTGGGGATCGCAGCTCTCTGGGGATCGCAGCTCTCTGGGGATCGCAGCTCGCTGGGGACCGCAGCTCGCTGGGGATCTCAGCTCGCTGGGGATCTCAGCTCTCTGGGGATCTCAGCTCTCTGGGGATCGCAGCTCTCTGGGGACCGCAGCTCTCTGGGGATCTCAGCTCTCTGGGGAGCGCAGCTCTCTGGGGACCTCAGCTCTCTTGGGATCTCAGCTCTCTTGGGATCTCAGCTCTCTGGGGATCGCAGCTCACTGGGGACCTCAGCTCTCTGGGGATCTCAGCTCTCTGGGGATCTCAGCTCTCTGGGGATCTTAGCTCTCTGGGGATCGCAGCTCTCTGGGGATGTTAGCTCTCTGGGGATCGCAGCTCGCTGGGGACCTCAGCTCACTGGGGATCTTAGCTCTATGGGGATCTTAGCTCGCTGGGGACCTCAGCTCACTGGGGATCGCAGCTCTCTGGGGATCGCAGCTCGCTGGGGACCGCAGCTCGCTGGGGATCTCAGCTCTCTGGGGATCTCAGCTCGCTGGGGACCTCAGCTCACTGGGGATCTCAGCTCTCTGGGGACCGCAGCTCGCTGGGGATCGCAGCTCTCTGGGGATCGCAGCTCGCTGGGGATCGCAGCTCTCTGGGGATCGCAGCTCGCTGGGGATCGCAGCTCGCTGGGGATCGCAGCTCTCTGGGGATCGCAGCTCGCTGGGGATCTCAGCTCGCTGGGGATCGCAGCTCGCTGGGGATCGCAGCTCGCTGGGGATCGCAGCTCTCTGGGGATCGCAGCTCTCTGGGGACCTCAGCTCTCTGGGGACCGCAGCTCGCTGGGGATCTCAGCTCTCTGGGGATCTCAGCTCTCTGGGGATCTCAGCTCTCTGGGGATCGCAGCTCTCTGGGGATCGCAGCTCTCTGGGGATCGCAGCTCGCTGGGGATCGCAGCTCGCTGGGGATCGCAGCTCGCTGGGGATCGCAGCTCGCTGGGGATCGCAGCTCGCTGGGGATCGCAGCTTCTTCCCTTTTCTCCTTTCCAGTTGCTCATTTACCACTTTCATTATTCACCAATCACATTGTGTAAAACTTTTTTCCCTGTAATTTCAATGTTCTGCTCAATCACATTCTGCTGGGAATAAATTCCATCCAATGGGATTGCAGCAAAAGAAACATTCTCCGTGATCCAGCTGCCAGTGTTCCCTCACCGATTCCCCCCTCCCCCCCAAAAAAACAGGCACTTCACAGACTTACCACAAAACTGGTGCCACTCGCTGCTCCCTCGCTGCACAAGCTGTCTGATCTCCCGGCTGAAGATCCCGGACTCTGGACACACTTCAGTGTCAGCCTGGGATCAGTGGCCAACACTCTCACCTCTAAGTCAGGAGGTCGTGGGATCAAGTCCCACTCCAGAGTCTTGAGCCCATAATCTAGGCTGACACTTCCTGTGCAGTACTGAGGGAGCGCCGCACTGTCGGAGGGGCCGTCTTTCGAATGAGACGTTAAACCGAGGCCCCGTCTGCCCCTCTCAGGTGGGCGTAAAAGATCCCATGGCATTTTTCGAAGAAGAGCAGGGGAGTTCTCCCTGGTGTCCTGGGCCAATATTTATCCCTCAACCAACATCACTAAATCAGATGATCTGGTCATTATCACATAGCTGTTTGTGGGATCTTGCTGTGCGTAAATTAGCTGCTGCGTTTCCTACATTACAACAGTGACTACACTTCAAAAATACTTCATTGGCTGTAAAGCACTTTGGGACGTCCTGAGGTCATGAAAGGCGCTATAGAAATGCAAAGTCTTTCTTTTCTTTCCCTCCAAAGTCCAACCAGGCTAAATTTTGGTCATTTTGTTTTCCTTCGGGTCCCCAGGACTACAATTCCCAGGAGCCTTTGTGCGGCTCCACCCTTTCTCACCCCCTGTCTGCCAGCTGCCTATCCAATCCCGGTGCCCAAGGGCATCCCCCTAAAGACCACCATAGCCCCATCTCTTATGATGTCACTGTGTTCCTTCGGGTACCTATGTACCCCTCCCTCACCATCTCCCCACACTGGGGTGGTAACAAATGAGTGAGTGAGAGAGAGATAGAGGCCAAGGAGGAGGGAAGGACTCAACAAGACAAGGAGTCAAGCCATGGAGAGGATACAAGCTAAATGAAGATGTTTTTAACTGATGTAAAGCTTAGGTTTTAAAGAGTTGTTGATCAGGAGAATCCCAAGCTTTTTGTCATCTGGAGCCAATTAAGTGTGAACCTTGCATCTTGTGAGTTGCCCGTAAAGTTGAAATCCCTGTTCCCATTAATTTCCAGATCTCTCCTGATGCTGATATTTGATCTTGGTGTTCTTGGAGGCTTAGAATTTCTCCAGCAATGAGGTAACTGCCCTTTCCAAACTTCCAGGCCCCTGAAATTCACACAGGGCAAACTGGCCAATAATAAATATGAGCACAAATGGAGCTGACTTCCCCGGATTTTGTGGGCCAGATTGTTACTGCTTGTGGAATGCGCACGGCCCCTAGGAAGTAGTTTGGATACCTGTGCTGTAGATTATAGGAGGAAGGGACAACTGAGAGTAAAGAGTTCCATAGGTTGAGGTCCTGGATGCAGTGAGTTAGAGGAGGAGATGGTGGGATGAGACTTGATTTCAGCACAGTGAGAGAGGGTTGTATTTGGAACAGCGTAAAAACATAAGAAATAGGAGCAGGAGTAGGCCATTCGGCTCCTCGAGCCTGCTCCACCGTTCAACAAGATCATGGCTGATCTTCGACCTCAACTCCATTTTCCTGCACTATCCCCATATCCCTTGATGCCTTTAATATCTAGAAATCTATCGATCTCTGTTTTGAATGTACTCAATGACTGAGCCTCCACAGCCCTCTGGGGTAGAGAATTCCAAAGATTCACCACCCTCTGAGTGAAGAGATTTCTCCTCATCTCAGTATTAAATGGCCGACCCCTTATTCTGAGACTGTGACCCCTGGTTCTAGACTCTCCAGCCAGGGGAAACATCCTCCCTGCATCTACCCTGTCGAGCCCTGTAAGAATTTTCTATGTTTCAATGAGATCACCTCTCATTCTTCTAAACTCTAGAGAATACAGGCCTAGTCTACTCAATCTCTCCTCATACGACAATCCCGTCATCCCAGGAATCAGTCTGGTGAACCTTCGTTGCACTCCCTCTATGGCAAGTATATCCTTTCTTAGATAAGGAGACCAAAGGTAAGTGTCTGTAAGCTGTGTAGTTGCTGTTCTGACTATTGGGATCTTTGTGTTTTAGCCTCTGCCCTCAGGTACCTGCATGAAAACAGAATCATCCACCGAGATCTGAAGCCAGAGAACATTGTCCTTCAGCAAGGGGAGCAGCGGGTGAGTGGGACTCCTCCAACTCTGGTCAGCACTATCAAGAGGGAAGCTAAACCCAGAAATAACCTGCAGTTAGGAACTGTCGTGGGACAGAGCTGTCATTTCTAACATGATAAAAATAAACAAATTTCTCTTTTTTTTGTGCGAAGAAAGCTTCTCTTCTCCAAACATGGTGTAGTGAGCGCACAGGGAGGGGGTGACGGGGGGAGGGTAGGGGGTGGTGGTTCAGGAAGAGGGATAGTCAAATATTCCATGAAACTGCCAGTAAGCCAGGGCTGACGCCTGTGAACAGATGTTACAGTCTCGAGCATCTCAATCTGGAGCCAGTTTCCCAACATCTGTAACCAACTGCATGAGCAGAATCCCTTTCAAACATTGAGAGGCAGGGTTCGGGGGGTTAAACCCCGAACGCAGACATTGGGTCAAACCTTCTGCCTGGTCGGGAAGTGATGTGTGACTTTGCTGAATTTTTCTTGGAAGATGCTGGTTTTGTGTCTCTTGTCTTTACAACCCAGAACTGACATTTATATTTTATCAGCTGTTGGACACAATCATTGGAAGAGTAGAAGCTGCTTCCTACACAGCACAGCTCCCAGGAGTAAAGCCATAAATAAAATGTTCTAGTGTGGCTTTCAGTAATCTGTGACATTCATTGGCTCAAAGACGCACATCCTTGATAAACACACTATAAGATCGTTCCAGTTAATCGCTGTTGCCAATCCCTTATCCGCAGTTTTATGACCTCAAGACTGAATTTCTCAACTGCCTCTTCACAGGGCTATTCCCTGCACAAACTCCCATTTGACCAAAACCCAGCTTCTTCAGAGCCCTGCTCCAAACACAGTCCCCAAGTCATGTGGTCCTCCCACCCTGGCCTGCTGTGCGTCCCTTCACACTGATCTTTTGCTGATAAACCTCCCCGACCTCTTTCACCACACCACCACTCAGTCATCCCCTTCCCATACGAAGCACCCTGAGACCTTTGCTTATGCTAAAGAGCAACAGAAATGCAAGTTACGGTTTGCTGTTTGTTTTCTGCACTCTGGCTTTTGTTTGCCTTCATGAGTAGCTAGTCCGGGAGACACGATGATGTAGGCAGATGTGAAGGAAGATTTGGAAGCTGATCCATGAGTTGTTTATCTGTACTTATGGATATATATTGGAATTTTATCATCAAAATGATCTGTACATTTCTCATGTCACACTTTAAGCATTGGACTGAAAATTCTGTGCCACACTTCAAACAAAAGTTTTCAGAAAAAGCCCCACCTGACACAGAAGCCAGAATATCTGTAACCTTGGAGCGGCCTTACTAACTACACTAACTAAACTACACTAACTAAACTAACTACACTTCAAAACTATATCACCACACACATTGAATTCAAACAGCCACTCGTTAACCCATTCCCCTGTCTTATAAATATCCCTTGGCAACTTCCTTTGGCCGTCTAAACAATTATCTACACCTTCTATTTTGGTATCATCTGCAAATTTTGACACCACTCCCTCTGGGCCTATATCCAAATCATTGTTATACACAACGTACAGAAGTGGCCCCAGAACTGAACCCTGGGGGACACCGCTACCCACTTCCAACCACTCTGACCTTAACTCTTACTCTCTCTTTCCTCTCTTCGAAACAATTTTTAATCCAGTTTGTTATCCTCTCCTGAATTCATTACCCCTTAATCTTCTCTAATAATCTCCTGAGGTACCTTGCCGAAAGCTTGCCCACAGTCCATGTACAAAACATCCACTGCATTCCCCCACCCATCACATCTGTTACATCCTCAAAGAATTCCATGAGGTTTGTCAAGCACGATTGTCCCTTTTGAATTCCTTGCTGGCTATTTCTAACTATTTTCTCTTTATCAAAATCCGAGCTCATTTCATCCTTAATCCAAGACTCTAAATTTCCCCCACTGCAGAAGTTAAGGGAACTGGCCTGTAATTACCCAGGGCTCTGACTCCCTTTTTAAAATTGGATATTACATTGGTAACTCTCCAGTCTCCGGCACACATCCACGCTCAATAGAACCTCGAAATATAATTCTGAGGGTCTCGGCAATTTCCCCGCAGGATCCAGGGATGCATCCCGTCAGGCTCTGCTGCTTCCTTTAGTCTAACTAACTTATCTAAAGTTCACCTTTTATCCATCATAACGTTCATCTCTCCCTCAGTCACCTCAGGAGTCACCTCCTCTCCAATATCCTTCTCTTTAGTAAAGAACAATGCCGAGTACTTATTAAATACCTCTGCCATTTTTTGGGGTCCCTCCTCACTTCCAACATCTCTCTATTCACTGATATACTTGTGAGATACTTTACTGCTCCTTTTGATGCTTGTTGACTTGTTTTTCCTCATACTCCCTCTTCGCTTTCCTTACCCCTCTTTTAACCTCTTTTCTCATATTCTACGTTAGTTTTTTTATTATTATTCTTACAGGCTCTTTTCATCAATCATATTTGGTTTTGAACCTCTTTATTTATCCATAGCCTCCTGAAACCACTAGTAATTTCCTTTTTAATGGAATATATTCTGTACCTTTGCAGTCTCTTTAAAAACACCCCACTGTCGCTCTGCAGTTCTGTGTGCCAATTTCTCCTCCTGCCTCACCTCAGGTTCCCCACTCTAAGCTCTGATCCCCACTATTTAACACACTGATCTTTCTATAGTCTTTGTGTGTGAAGCTGTTGAAAGTTTTTATACACTTTTTTTAACATTTTGTTCCCAAATCAGCTAATCCATAAAATCATTGACCTGGGCTACGCCAAGGAGCTGGATCAGAGCAGCCTGTGTACGTCCTTTGTTGGGACCTTACAGTACCTGGTAAGAGGCTCTTAATTACATTCTCACCTGTCACTGAGCAGGTTCCTCCTTTTGTTGGTGCATTGGAGAAAATGGAAATGCTGAAATGAACTTTTACTGGCCAGAAACTGCTGCTTAAAGTTAAACCAAAGGAAACAATCCTGGATGGGAATAAAATGTGACGCTGACAGGGTGAGATGGAGTAGGGAGGGAGGGAGGAGGCTCATGTGGAGCATAAACACCAGCATAGACCAGTTGAGCCGAATGGCCTGTTTCTGTGCTGTACATTCTGTGTAATTCAATGTAAAATGCCCATTTTGTTGTCCAGCCAGTCAGTGAGGGAGGGAGGAGCTGGAACAGCATTCAGTGGATTACAAGATGAACAAAGGGAAGAGATTGTGTCAACCCTGTGCTAAAGTGTTGCATTGAATTATTGCAGGCCCCAGAGCTCCTGGAACAGAAGAAGTACACAGTGACCGTGGATTACTGGAGTTTGGGAACACTAGCCTTCGAGTGTATCACAGGATTCCGGCCATTTCTACCCAACTGGCAGCCCGTGGCCTGGTAGGTGAGGCAGGCTGTGGGTTTAGACTGGCAGCCCGTGGCCTGGTAGGTGAGGCAGGCTGTGGGTTTACACTGGCAGCCCGTGGTCTGGTAGGTGAGGCAGGCTGTGGGTTTACACTGGCAGCCCGTGGCCTGGTAGGTGAGGCAGGCTGTGGGTTTACACTGGCAGCCCGTGGCCTGGTAGGTGAGGCAGGCTGTGGGTTTAGACTGGCAGCCCGTGGCCTGATAGGTGAGGCAGGCTGTGGGTTTAGTCTGGCAGCCCGTGGTCTGGTAGGTGCGGCAGGCTGTGGGTTTAATCTGGCAGCCCGTGGCCTGGTAGGTGAGGCAGGCTGTGGGTTTACACTGGCAGCCCGTGGTCTGGTAGGTGAGGCAGTCTGTGGGTTTAGACTGGCAGCCCGTGGCCTGGTAGGTGCAGCAGGCTGTGGGTTTACACTGGCAGCCCGTGGCCTGGTAGGTGAGGCAGGCTGTGGGTTTAGACTGGCAGCCCGTGGCCTGGTAGGTGCAGCAGGCTGTGGGTTTAATCTGGCAGCCCGTGGCCTGGTAGGTGAGGCAGGCTGTGGGTTTACACTGGCAGCCCGTGGCCTGGTAGGTGAGGCAGGCTGTGGGTTTACACTGGCAGCCCGTGGCCTGGTAGGTGAGGCAGTCTGTGGGTTTACACTGGCAGCCCGTGGCCTGGTAGGTGAGGCAGTCTGTGGGTTTACACTGGCAGCCCGTGGTCTGGTAGGTGCAGCAGGCTGTGGGTTTAGACTAGCAGCCCGTGGCCTGGTAGGTGCAGCAGGCTGTGGGTTTAGACTGGCAGCCCGTGGCCTGGTAGGTGAGGCAGGCTGTGGGTTTACACTGGCAGCCCGTGGTCTGGTAGGTGCAGCAGGCTGTGGGTTTAGACTGGCAGCCCGTGGTCTGGTAGGTGCAGCAGGCTGTGGGTTTAGACTGGCAGCCCGTGGCCTGGTAGGTGCAGCAGGCTGTGGGTTTAGACTGGCAGCCCGTGGCCTGGTAGGTGAGGCAGGCTGTGGGTTTAGACTGGCAGCCCATGGTCTGGTAGGTGCAGCAGGCTGTGGGTTTACACTGGCAGCCCGTGGCCTGGTAGGTGCAGCAGGCTGTGGGTTTAGACTGGCAGCCCGTGGCCTGGTAGGTGCAGCAGGCTGTGGGTTTACACTGGCAGCCCATGGCCTGGTAGGTGAGGCAGGCTGTGGGTTTAGACTGGCAGCCCGTGGTCTGGTAGGTGCAGCAGGCTGTGGGTTTAGACTGGCAGCCCGTGGTCTGGTAGGTGCAGCAGGCTGTGGGTTTAGACTGGCAGCCCGTGGCCTGGTAGGTGAGGCAGGCTGTGGGTTTAGACTGGCAGCCCGTGGCCTGGTAGGTGAGGCAGGCTGTGGGTTTAGACTGGCAGCCCGTGGCCTGGTAGGTGAGGCAGGCTGTGGGTTTACACTGGCAGCCCGTGGCCTGGTAGGTGAGGCAGGCTGTGGGTTTAGACTGGCAGCCCGTGGTCTGGTAGGTGCAGCAGGCTGTGGGTTTAGACTAGCAGCCCGTGGCCTGGTAGGTGCAGCAGGCTGTGGGTTTACACTGGCAGCCCGTGGTCTGGTAGGTGAGGCAGGCTGTGGGTTTAGACTGGCAGCCCGTGGTCTGGTAGGTGCAGCAGGCTGTGGGTTTAGACTGGCAGCCCGTGGCCTGGTAGGTGAGGCAGGCTGTGGGTTTAGACTGGCAGCCCGTGGCCTGGTAGGTGAGGCAGGCTGTGGGTTTAGACTGGCAGCCCGTGGCCTGGTAGGTGAGGCAGGCTGTGGGTTTACACTGGCAGCCCGTGGCCTGGTAGGTGAGGCAGGCTGTGGGTTTAGACTGGCAGCCCGTGGTCTGGTAGGTGCAGCAGGCTGTGGGTTTAGACTGGCAGCCCGTGGCCTGGTAGGTGAGGCAGGCTGTGGGTTTAGACTGGCAGCCCGTGGCCTGGTAGGTGAGGCAGGCTGTGGGTTTAGACTGGCAGCCCGTGGCCTGGTAGGTGAGGCAGGCTGTGGGTTTACACTGGCAGCCCGTGGCCTGGTAGGTGAGGCAGGCTGTGGGTTTAGACTGGCAGCCCATGGTCTGGTAGGTGAGGCAGGCTGTGGGTTTAGACTGGCAGCCCGTGGTCTGGTAGGTGCAGCAGGCTGTGGGTTTAGACTGGCAGCCCGTGGCCTGGTAGGTGAGGCAGGCTGTGGGTTTAGACTGGCAGCCCGTGGTCTGGTAGGTGCAGCAGGCTGTGGGTTTAGACTGGCAGCCCGTGGCCTGGTAGGTGAGGCAGGCTGTGGGTTTACACTGGCAGCCCGTGGCCTGGTAGGTGAGGCAGGCTGTGGGTTTACACTGGCAGCCCGTGGCCTGGTAGGTGAGGCAGGCTGTGGGTTTAGACTGGCAGCCCATGGTCTGGTAGGTGAGGCAGGCTGTGGGTTTAGACTGGCAGCCCGTGGTCTGGTAGGTGCAGCAGGCTGTGGGTTTAGACTGGCAGCCCGTGGCCTGGTAGGTGAGGCAGGCTGTGGGTTTACACTGGCAGCCCGTGGCCTGGTAGGTGAGGCAGGCTGTGGGTTTACACTGAGTGTTTCAAGGTATCAGTATCACATTCGTGTGGCGGACGAGGTGGATCAGAAGGATCCCCAGGACTGCAAATCCAGAACGAGCCTCTGTAAAACATGGGGATTGTGCCAGCAGCAGCCGTACGGGTGAGAGAGGCTCACAGGACTTCTCCCCATTTACCTTTCGTGCCTCCCTTTAAACTCCCTCTGATGCTGTTCCTGTGGCAGGTGAAGAAGCAACAACCTTGTTAGAACACTGAGATCAATACCCTGGAGTCAGCAGCAAGGGCACCAGAGAAATCCTTAAACTTAACTCCTCATCATGGAACTGCCTAGGGCTTATCATCCGAGTGCCTTGGAATTAACGGTGCCTAAAGTTGGTTCTCCAAACAATCTGTCATCAACCAGTTTGAATTATGTTCAGATTTACGGTCCACGGTTCCCACTCCCATCAGGAGCCACAAAAACCACTGAGTGAATGAATTAACCCTTTCTTGCCAAGAAGAAGTGAGACAACAAAGTCATGAACTAACAAGTGTTTATTAACCGTAGAATCATCTTTAGCAGCACTTAAACATTGAGGATACAAATAATTAGTAGATTGGGTTAATTGACAGAATAAATTACAGAGATTACAAAGGCAGTTCAGTCATGTGACAGGAACGCAGCTGTAACTGGTTGCTGATTACAGGTGAGATCAGTTGTTTGGGTGGTTGAGTTGATTGGTTGATTAGTTGAATTGGTTGATTGGTTGAGTTGGTTGATCTGGTTGATTGATTTTTCTGTTAATTAGCACTATTTGAAGGCTTGTTTTTAATCGAATTTGAACAGATGCAGAAGGAAGAGAGCAGGCATCTGCTGTGATTAGCAGGAGATGTGAACCATGCAGAGACCAACCTCTTCACCCTCAGGATCCATGGCAAATGTCAGAGATTACAGATATCAATCTTTACCATCTGGCCCTACCACCAATCCATTCAGAGGGAACAAAGTATTGTTCCAAAAATAGTCCCCCATCAGACAGTGGATTCTGTCTAGGATGGGACCAAACTCCGAGTTCACACTGATATTCTCACCTCACACTGAACAGGGCAGTGAGAGATATAAGGAATTGTTTTTTCAGAAATTGCAAGATCAAATTCTGCAGCTTGAAGCTAAGAAGCTTTGCTGGATATTTTACTCATCTCCTGTTTCCACTCTCTCTTTTCCTTTGTTCTGTCAGGCACAGTAAAGTGAAGCACAAAGGAGAGAGAGATGTTGTGGTGGTCGAAGATATGAACATGGAGGTGAAGTTTTCCAGCCGACTTCCTGAACCCAACAACCTCAACAGGTGAGGACTGCTGAGTCCACATAGAATGGGCCTATACTCTCTGGTGTTTAGGAGAATGAGAGGTGATCTCATTGAAACATCGACGATTCTGAGGGGGCTTGACAGGGGAGATGCTGGGAGATTGTTTCCCCTGGCTGGAGAGTCTAGAACTCGGGGGCATAATCTCAGGATAAGGGGTCGGCCATTTAAGACTGAGATGAGGAGGAATTTCTTCGTTCAGAGGGTTGTGAATCTTTGGAATTCTCTACCCCAGAGGCTGTGGATGCTGAGTCGTTGAATATATTCAAGGCTGAGATCGATAGATTTTTGGACTCCAGGGTAATTAAGGGATATGGGGATCGGGCGGGAAAGTGGAGTTGAGGTTGAAGATCAGCCATGATCTGATTGAATGGCGGAGCAGGCTCGAGGGGCCGTATGACCTACTCCTGCTCCTATTTCTTATGTTCTTTTGTTCTTATGATCCCAACGTGGCAGAATTCAGGTTATTGGGGGTGGGGGGTACACTTCTTTGGGTGGGTTTTCACTCCCTTCACCCGGTCTTAATGGGGTGATAATGGCCTCAGAATGGAGTCAGGAGTCTTCTCATTCTGTTAACACTGGTGATGGGGCCGGCAACGTTTCGAAAGGGTCCGAGTACTGGGTGTCCAAAGTGCCCACCTGTTTCAGGTGAAAGGTCCATTTTAATATGGAAATCGGGGTCTTATGACTTAAATGGGAACCGGATGGCCATTTTCGGTTGATATTGGTTGGGTCCTGTGCCATGTTCACTCCGACCAGTTCCACGGGCGATGGAACTGAGGCGACCCACCCAAGGAAAGTGTCTAATTATTACTGTGGGCCCCGGAGGAGCAGGCGTGACCCACTAATAGAATGAGGGCCGCTGATGTCCTGGGACCTCCACTCTCCGCCATCACAACACCCACCCCGTCTGACTGACCTTGGTGGCGAGCTGCATCATGACCCCTGATTGGCTTCCTGCAGCTCGCATGGTGAATGTAAATGAGGCAGAGCCTCCAAATCACAGGGTAGGGTGGGGGGGAGAAGGTGGGGTGGTGGTGGGGGAGAGGGTGATAAATAGACCCCCCCCGCCCCCCAGCCATCCCATCCCACTACATCCCCAGCGGACGGGGCAGCAGGGAGAGGGATGATGAGCCACGGCTCTGGCCATGTGCTCTGCAGCCCATTGCTGGAAGAGTAAAATTGACATGGGAGGGGGAACGGGGAGAATGTTCAGTCATCAGATCAGGAACTCTGTGTGTGGGGGTAATTCCGGTGCAGCTCATCTCCCAGCAGTCCATTTGAGGCAGGTATGGCCCCTGAGCCTCTCATGGTGCAGCTGTTGTCTCTTGCAGTGAACTGGCAAAACATCTGGAGCAGTGGCTGCAGCTGATGCTGAGATGGAACTCCAAGGAGCGAGGCACTGACCCTTTGCACGGACCAAACGGCTGCTTCAAGGCACTGGATGACATCATTAACAGGAAGGTGAGTGAGCAGCAGGAAGGGAAGTGACCTGAAACAGTCGGGTCTCTGCACATTCTGCAGTGTGGTGATATTGGAGATGTTGACCTTTCAATCTCTCTGTAAGGGGAGCCTGCAGCTGCTCTGGCCTTTAGCCTCTGTGTTTAGGATAATGCCCCTTGATTAGAGTGAGTGGACCTCCAGCAAGATCTCCAGCTTCCCTTCTCACTGTAAAATCTTCCTTTGCAAACTTGTACTTCCTGTTCCTATTCTCACTTCCCACTTTTCCCCATTGCCCCCCGTTTGTCCATCTCTGGCCCCCTGCAATCTTCCACAGTCTTTGTCACAATTTGTCGTACCCAAAATTTACTGTCATTGGCAACTCTTGTTACTGTTTCCTCAATCCAAGTCCCGATTGTTGATGTTTATAACAAGGTGTCTGCCGTGAATCAGTGGGTATCACTCTCCCACTGAGTCAGAAGGTCGTGAGTTCGAGCCCCACTCCAGAGACCGTCACTCCCAGTGCAGTACTGAGGGAGTGCTGCACTATCTGTGGTGCCGTCTTTCAGATGAGGCATTAAACCGAGGCCCCGTCTGCCCTCTCAGGTGGACATAAAAGATTCCATGGCACTATTGGAAGAGCAGAGGAGTTCTCCCCGGTGTCCTGGCCAATATTTATCCCTCCACCAACATCACTAAGACAGATTATTTGGTCATTGTCATTGCTGTTTGTGGGATCTTGCTGTGTACAAATTGGCTGCCGTGTTTCCTACATTCCAACAGTGACTACGCTTCTAAAGTACTCATTGGCTGTAAAGCGTTTTGCGATGTCCTGAGATTGTGAAAGGCGCTGTAAAAATGCAGGTCTTTCTTGTGACACTTTCTGATGGTTTATTCCTTGTGTTTCCTGCTTTTGTCAGTATGTGCAGATTCTGGATATGAAGTCGGGACTTGTCCACACCTATCCTGTCACCCCGGAGGCCAGTGTCCAGTCTCTGCAGCAGTGGATTGAGGCAACAACCACCATTGAGGACTTCAATCAGGAGCTGCTGCTGGAGACGGGAACCGCCTTGGACCCCCGCAAGCCTGTGAGCCAGTGTGTGCCGGACTGCAGGGTAAGGGCAGTGTCCCAATCCGAGGGACTGGGGGGGTAAGGGCAGGGTCCCGATCCGAGGGACTGGGGGGTAAGGGCAGTGTCCCAATCCGAGGGAGTGGGGGGTAAGGGCAGTGTCCGAATCCGAGGGAGTGGGGGGTAAGGGCAGTGTCCCAATCCGAGGGAGTGGGGGGTAAGGGCAGGGTCCCGATCCGAGGGACTGGGGGGTAAGGGCAGTGTCCGAATCCGAGGGACTGGGGGGTAAGGGCAGTGTCCCAATCCGAGGGAGTGGGGGGGTAAGGGCAGTGTCCCGATCCGAGGGAGTGGGGGGTAAGGGCAGTGTCCCAATCCGAGGGACTGGGGGGTAAGGGCAGGGTCCCGATCCGAGGGAGTGGGGGGGTAAGGGCAGTGTCCCAATCCGAGGGAGTGGGGGGTAAGGGCAGTGTCCCGATCCGAGGGACTGGGGGGTAAGGGCAGTGTCCCGATCCGAGGGAGTGGGGGGTAAGGGCAGTGTCCCGATCCGAGGGAGTGGGGGGTAAGGGCAGTGTCCCGATCCGAGGGAGTGGGGGGTAAGGGCAGTGTCCCGATCCGAGGGAGTGGGGGGGGTAAGGGCAGTGTCCCGATCCGAGGGAGTGGGGGGTAAGGGCAGTGTCCCGATCCGAGGGAGTGGGGGGTAAGGGCAGTGTCCCGATCCGAGGGACTGGGGGGTAAGGGCAGTGTCCCGATCCGAGGGAGTGGGGGGAGTAAGGGCAGTGTCCCGATCCGAGGGAGTGGGGGGGGTAAGGGCAGTGTCCCGATCCGAGGGACTGGGGGGGTAAGGGCAGTGTCCCGATCCGAGGGACTGGGGGGGTAAGGGCAGTGTCCCGATCCGAGGGACTGGGGGGTAAGGGCAGTGTCCCGATCCGAGGGAGTGGGGGGTAAGGGCAGTGTCCCGATCCGAGGGAGTGGGGGGTAAGGGCAGGGTCCCGATCCGAGGGAGTGGGGGGTAAGGGCAGTGTCCCGATCCGAGGGAGTGGGGGGTAAGGGCAGTGTCCCGATCCGAGGGAGTGGGGGGTAAGGGCAGTGTCCCGATCCGAGGGAGTGGGGGGGTAAGGGCAGTGTCCCGATCCGAGGGAGTGGGGGGTAAGGGCAGTGCCCCGATCCGAGGGAGTGGGGGGTAAGGGCAGTGTCCCGATCCGAGGGACTGGGGGGTAAGGGCAGTGTCCCGATCCGAGGGAGTGGCAGCAGCAAGAGATGGAATAGAGACCGAGGGAAATGGAATTAAATCAGAGCCAGCTGAAGAACAACTAGTGACCGACTTGTAACTCCAGACTGCACCCAAACTATACTGTACCATGATATACTCAATACTACTATACCAAGTACACCAAACTCTACCATTCCATTCCATTCCAAACTCTACCATATTGCACTGTACCATACCAGACTCTACTGTACAGTCTCACGCTGTACTGAACTCTCGTGTTCTGTACCATTCTGTACCATGCCGTACCATCTCGTAATGTTCCGGATCATGCCGTATGATTAACATTGGCCCACTCCACAGTATCCTGTATGTACCATGCTGTGATATCCTGTACTATATGGAAGGGGAGAGATAGGATGATTCTTTCAGCTCCTGTAAACTAATTTTCCATTGGATGTGATTTTTCTGCAGCAGAACGATGGGAAGAAGTCTGAGCTGACTATCATTTATCTATTCGACAAAAGCACGAGCACCTATGAGGGACAGGTCACCGTGCAGAAGCAGCCAGATGCCGTCAATTTTATCCGTAAGGCTCCCCACTTCTATCCTGTGAGGGACGTCGAGTCTCTGAGGGACAATAACATATTTCAGTTCCTTTGTTTGGTCACCTGGTGCGATGCTGGAATCTCCCCACCCCCCCAGTCACAGAACAGTTGTCCCGGGGAGTGTGTGCCCACTCACCGAGGAGCTGTAGTCTGAGATAAACATACTGACCCTCGATCCCATCCTCTGATCTCCCTGCACCACTGGGCAATGGTGGACTGCTGCTCTGAGCTGGGGATCCCACCAGGTGCCGATAACCCCTGACCGGGCCATTGGTGTTGGAGGCCGTGTGCTACTTCTCTTCTGTGTTCCCCCGGGTGTCTGGATGGTGCTGACTCCACCTCACCATTCCTCCTGTGTGAGCCCAGACAGCTAGTTCACCCATGAAATGCTCAGTAAAGCCTGGCCAGGCCTCAGTGACTCCCCTCCCGCACGAGTCACTGGTTACCAATCAGTGGGGAGCTGTTTCTCAACCTTTCCTGCCCCGGGAGCTCAGAGTAAGTGTGGCCCCCGGCTGGGAGCAGCTCACTCACCACAGACCGCAATTTATTACATTCAATCTTGGGATGTGGGTGTCGCTGGCGAGGCCGGCATTTATTGCCCATCCCTAATTGCCCTGAGAAGGTGGTGGTGAGCCGCCTTCTTGAACCGCTGGTATTGGGTTTCATACAACCGAGTGGCTACTTCAGAGGGCAGTTAAGAGTCAACAACGTCGGTGTGGGTCTGGAGTCACATATAGGCCCAGACCGGGTAAGGACGGCAGGTTTCCTTCCCTAAAGGACATTAATGAACCAGTTGGGTGTTTCCAACAGCTTCATGGTCACTTTTACTGAGACCAGCTTTTTATTTCCAGATTATTTAAACCGAATTACAAATTCTCAAACTGGCCTTGCAGGATTTGAACTCGCGTTGTCTGGATTATTGTCCAGTAACAGAACCACTACACTATCTATCAGGCCTGGTCCGTATCCTGACTGGCTCTCTGTGTCTATCAATCACAACCAGAGTCGCTGGGTTTTGCTGATTGTGTTTTATTTCTGTTCTTGTATCGGTCGGGGAGCAGGGACTGAGATAAAAGAGCTGATTTCAGTGCGATGGTACTTGCGAGCCCGGCCTCGGCCTCTGTGACCCACACTACCACCCTGTCTCTGATTTACAGTTCAGGACCCGAAGAAGATGCTTCCTTATCACCAGCTGAGGAGATCCTGGGGCCAGAGCTGGCATGTGATCCGGAGTCTGAAGGAGGACTGCGTCAGGCTACAGCAGGGCCAGAGAGCAGCTATGTAAGTACCCAGTGTGGGGCAGGGGGGGGAATGGGTAGAGTAACAGGCAGATACTGGCTCTGCCCGTTCCCAAATCACTGAGTTCAGTGCTGCATTCATTGTGTATTCTAATTAATCCAGCACTTGCACCTTATTTAGACGGAGTTTAAATACCCTGCCCATTCTGATTTCTATCCTCCTCCTGAAGGAACTAACTCTGGCTGGGGTCAGTTCCACAGACACTGACAGCCCAATATTACCCACCCCTCCCCCAAGGCTCCACCTGTGAGCCTGAACAGTGAGCGGCAACGGGCTGTCCAACCATGGAGTGCATCACAGCTAATCCCGATCCTGTCCTCACCCAATATTGACACGTATGAACTGGATGTGGATCAGGAGTGGGAGTGCTGACATGGACTGGATGTGGATCAGGAGTGGGAGTGCTGACATGGACTGGATGTGGATCAGGATCAGGAGTGGGAGTGCTGACATGGACTGGATGTGGATCAGGATCAGGAGTGGGAGTGCTGACATGGACTGGATGTGGATCAGGATCAGGAGTGGGAGTGCTGACATGGACTGGATGTGGATGTGGATCAGGAGTGGGAGTGCTGACATGGACTGGATGTGGATCAGGATCAGGAGTGGGAGTGCTGACATGGACTGGATGTGGATCAGGAGCAGGAGTGGGAGTGCTGACATGGACTGGATGTGGATCAGGAGCAGGAGTGGGAGTGCTGACATGGACTGGATGTGGATGTGGATCAGGAGTGGGAGTGCTGACATGGACTGGATGTGGATCAGGAGCAGGAGTGGGAGTGCTGACATGGACTGGATGTGGATGTGGATCAGGAGTGGGAGTGCTGACATGGACTGGATGTGGATCAGGAGTGGGAGTGCTGACATGGACTGGATGTGGATCAGGAGTGGGAGTGGGAGTGCTAACATGGACTGGATGTGGATCAGGAGCAGGAGTGGGAGTGCTGACATGGACTGGATGTGGATCAGGAGCAGGAGTGGGAGTGCTGACATGGACTGGATGTGGATGTGGATCAGGAGTGGGAGTGCTGACATGGACTGGATGTGGATCAGGAGTGGGAGTGCTGACATGGACTGGATGTGGATCAGGAGTGGGAGTGGGAGTGCTGACATGGACTGGATGTGGATGTGGATCAGGAGCAGGAGTGGGAGTGCTGACATGGACTGGATGTGGATCAGGAGCAGGAGTAGTGACTCTGCTTTTCCTCTCTGGAGCCCAGAGGCACTGAGACTATCTGTAATGTAAGTGGTATCAGTGGGTGGAGCCCTCGGGTTAGGGCTGTGAAATATCATGTCGAGGGTTTCTGCTATTCCTTCCCCTAATTCCCCAGGATCATCAGAAGATGCTGCTTAATGAACTCAATGATACCCTCTGACCTTGCACCAGAAGCTCAGGGTCATGTTCAGAGCAGAGTGAGTGGAGTTTAACCCAGGACCCTGGTGCAGTGGAGCTGACCCCTGGGAGGGGGAATGGGGACAGGGTGCGATGGACTGTGCTGTGATGTGATTCACTGGACCATGTCGCGCTCTGCTGGCAGAGACATGGTACAGCAGCAACAAGAGACGTACCTGCTCTGACCATTCATTCTCCATGAGTCCAGGCAGTGAATCGTGTCAGGCTATTCAGCATCAGGGGCTTCACAGCTGAGCCCAATCCTGATCCGATCCTCACCATACATCCACATACAGACACTATCCAGCCGGGTCAGTGGATGGGGCCGAGGATTGGGAATCTCTGTTGGTTTTTACCTTCCCTGGACCAGGGGCAACGAGGCCCATTGTAAGTCCCACCACCAGCCCGGCTGGGATCAGCTAACTCGGGCCAGACTGGGGATCAAACCTGGCACTTTCCTGGTCTGGATCACTCCGTTCCACAGCCCAAGGTGTATCATGGGATGGATAGATTGAGATATTTAATTATTTCATCTTTAATTAAAGATGCCAAAAATTCCCCCTCCACAGATCTTACACTAACTGGCCTGTAATTACCCAGGTTAACCCTCTTTTTTTATACATTGACCATTCCCCAGTATCTGGCACACATCCACGCTCACTGGAACCCTGAAATATAATGTCTGGAGCCTCCCCAATTCCCCCAAGATCATCGAGTGTGTCCCGTCAGATTGTGCTCCTTTGCCCTTCTTAGCTTATGACGGTGCCCCCTGAGCTTGGGAGAGTTGGCCTTTGACGTGGTGTCTTGCTTCTCTCCAGGATGAGCCTACTGCGGTACAACAGCACCCTGTCCAAACTCAAGACCACCATGATGTCCATGTCCCAGCAGCTGAAGGCCAAATTGGATTTCTTCCGAGTCAGTATCCAGATCGACCTGGAGAAATACAGTGAGCAGATGGCGTTCGGGATCAGTGAGTATTCAGGTGACTGATATCGAGCAGACCCAGGAAACACAATGTCAGTCCTCAGACCCTATCCCAATCTCGAATTCACCATGTAACACCGACTGAACATTTACACTGTCTGAAATTTCAGCAAAATCACTGAACAGTAAGTCGAGGCAATGGACAGCAGGCCAGTCAGCACCGGGAGAGAGAGAGGATGGGGAATGCTTCCACTCAAACCGCCTGAATCCAACCTCTCGTTCACTCTCACGGTCCCTGCGTGTCTCCAATATTCTCAGGCTTATCTTTCACTTCCCTGAAATAATGCGGATGTCAATCTCAGCCGAGCTGTGCATTTATCTTTGTTTAAAGAGGGAGTGGGTGGGACG
This sequence comes from Heptranchias perlo, assembly GCF_035084215.1. Taxonomy (NCBI): domain Eukaryota; kingdom Metazoa; phylum Chordata; class Chondrichthyes; order Hexanchiformes; family Hexanchidae; genus Heptranchias; species Heptranchias perlo. Next base: position 52,363,524 of record NC_090344.1, on the reverse strand, counting down.
GGGGGTGAGATACTGCTTTCACACTGGGATCTGGGATCAAATCCAACAACAACTCGTGTTTAATGGAGAAAACACATCCAAATCTATCCGAGGGATGAAAGCCTCCTCTCTCTCTATTGGCACTGGCTGTGAGGATTCCAGGGGAGAGGAGGAGGGGGGGGGTGGGGGGGGAAGAGAGGGGGAGAAGAGAGGAGGAGGAGGAGGAGGAGGGGGGGGGGAAGAGAGGAGGAGGAGGAGGGGGGGGGGAAGAGAGGAGGAGGAGGAGGAGGGGGGGGGGGGAAGAGAGGAGGAGGGGGGGGGAAAAGAGAGGAGGAA
>NC_090344.1:50150675-50223039 GCF_035084215.1 Heptranchias perlo | reverse complement strand
TCCATTGACTGGCTGGCTGCTTTCAGTCACTGGAGAGTCTCCAAGACTGGGGATGAGGTTAGTGATAGGGGAAGGGAGCTGAACCAATGGATCAGCATCGATCCGTTGCACCTGACTGAGTGTTGTCTCTCAGTGAATTACTTTATTGCCCTGCTTTTTAATCTGGCAACCAGTAGCCAGAGGTGTTCCACAGGGGTCGGTGCTGGGTCCCCAACTCTTTACAATCCATATTAACGATTTGGAGGAGGGGACCGAGTTTGCAGATGATACAAAGATGGAGGGGAAAGTAGAGAGTGAGGGAGGACATAAAAAACCTACAAGGGGATATAGGCAGGCTGGGTGAGTGGGCGGAGATTTGGCAGATGCAATACAATTTTGGAAAATGTGAGGTTATGCACTTTGGCAGGAAAAATCGGAGAGCAAGTTATTATCTTCATGGCGAGAAACTGGAAAGTACTGCAGTACAAAGGGATCTGGGGGTCCTCGTGCAAGAAAATTAAAAAGTTAGTTTGCAGGTGCAGCAGGTGATCAAGAAGGCCAACGGAATGTTGGCTTTTATTGCTCGGGGGATAGAATATAAAAACAGGGAGGTATTGCTGCAGTTATATAAGGTATTGGTGAGACCGCACCTGGAATACTGCATACAGTTTTGGTGTCCATACATAAGAAAAGACATACTTGCTCTCGAGGCAGTACAAAGAAGGTTCACTCGGTTAATCCCGGGGATGAGGGGGGCGGACATATGAGGAGAGGTTGAGTAGATTGGGACTCTACTCATTGGAGTTCAGAAGAATGAGAGGCGATCTTATTGAAACATATAAGATTGTGAAGGGGCTTGATCGGGTGGATGCGGTAAGGATGTTCCCAAGGATGGGTGAAACTAGAACTAGGGGGCATAATCTTAGAATAAGGGGCTGCTCTTTCAAAACTGAGATGAGGAGAAACTTCTTCACTCAGAGGGGTGGGTAGGTCTGTGGAATTTGCTGCCCCAGGAAGCTGTGGAAGCTACATCATTAAATAAATTTAAAACAGAAATCGACAGTTTCCTAGAAGTAAAGGGAATTAGGGGTTACGGGGAGCGGGCAGGAATTGGACATGAATTTAGATTTGAGGTTAGGATCAGATCAGCCATGATCTTATTGAATGGCGGAGCAGGCTCGAGGGGCCGATTGGCCTACTCCTGCTCCAATTTCTTATGTTCTTAATCTCCTCTATGTTGTCCAACCACACACCTCTTCTGGAAAGATGAATGAGTCAATGCAATGACAAGCACCACAGATAAAACCAGCAGTAGTTTAAACACTGACAAAAGCAATTTAAATCTAGTTCTGCAGAAACCACAAATACTTCTTCATTCTTTCCCCCATTCACTGCCCCCGCCCCCCCCCCCCCCAATCTCCTTTGATGGTTCATTTGGTAAATGCCCTGTCGTGTTTGGAACTGATCCTCACAGGACAAGCTGCTGGCTTCAATTCTCAGTCTGTGCGGAGTTGGTGCCATCGGTTCGGGGGCTCCTTTTGGTCCAGGCAGAGGTTCCCACTCCTCAGCACCAGCCATCAGCCCCGGCTGGAAATTAGCCAAAGCCTTCAGGAGAGGAGGGGAGAGGGAGAGGAGAGGAGAGGGAGGGGAGAGGAGAGGAGGGGAGAGGAGAGGGAGAAGTGAGGAGAGGAGGGGAGAGGAGAGGAGAGGAGGAGGAGGAGAGGGAGAGGAGAGGGAGAGGAGAGGAGGGGAGAGGAGAGGGAGGGGAGAGGAGAGGAGGGGGAGAGGAGAGGAGAGGAGGAGAGGAGAGGAGAGGAGGGGAGAGGAGAGGAGAGGAGGAGGAGAGGAGAGGAGGGGAGAGGAGAGGAGGGGAGAGATGGGGAGAGGTGAGGAGGGGAGGGGAGAGGAGAGGAGGGGAGAGGAGGGGAGAGGTGAGGAGGGGGAGAGGAGAGGGAGAGGAGAGGAGGGGAGAGGAGAGGGAGGGGAGAGGAGAGGAGAGGGAGAGGAGAGGAGGGGAGGGGAGGGGGAGAGGAGAGGAGAGGAGGGGGAGAGGAGAGGGAGAGGGAGAAGTGAGGACGGAAATAGTTGTTGAAACTTGGCAACGTTCGGTCGTATTGTGTGGCTGCTTTTTGAGGAACTGAGGGGAGGGCAGGGGAGGGGAGGGGTGTGGGGAGGGTGCGGTTATTGAGTAACATGGGCAGAGGCCCAGGCCTTTCTGTGTGAGGCTGAAAAGGGAGGGAGAGAATTATGAGGCCAGTCTACAAGTAATGGTTAGTGAGTTGGGTTTTTCAAAGTCGGTCGATTGCAGGAGCGAGGTGAGGCTGCGGGAGAGGGAAGGAGTCCCACAGTGTTAACGTTAGGTCAGATTCACAGGTGTCTGGCTGCTGGCCAGTGTATAAATGATACTAAATACCCATCAATGAGCTGTATGACAGTAATCCCTTCTCTCTGTGTATTGTAAAACCGTGCACTGTTAAGAGCGCTCAGTTACCAGGATAACAGATCCAGACACACACCACAGGGCAATGTCAACCAGACTACAGAAAAACGCAGAATAAACAAAGTCCACTTGGCTTTCCGCAGCTAACTTCTCTCCCAGGAAAACCTTTGCTCCGGTATATAAAAATATACTCTTATTGGCTTCGCCCCAGTATCTAAGTAACAAAAATAAACACTGTTCTCAATGCTGCTCGTCTCCCATTAAGGTAAATTATTTTTAAAAATCAAAAGCAAAATACAGCAGATGCTGGAAATCTGAAATAAAACCAGAAAATGCTGGAGACGCTCAGCGAGTGAGGCAGCGTCGGTGGAGAGAGAAACAGAGTTAACGGTTCAGGTCGATGACCCTTCGTCAGAACTGGTTAATTTATCTGCTGTCTACTTTACCTGCTGACCTACACAAGAGTCTGTTCAGGAAACTCACCTTTATTGGATTTGTTATCTGTCTGGTGTCGGCCCTGGCTCAGTGGGCAGCACTCTTGCTTCTGAGTCGTGAAGGTCACGGGGTTCAAGACCCACTTCACGAGACTTGAATGCAAAATCTCGGCTGACGCTCCCAGTGCAGTACTGAGGGAGCGCCGCACTGTCGGAGGGTGCCGTCTTTCGAATGAGACGATAAACCGAGACCCTGTCTGCCCCCTCAGGCGGATGTAAAAGATCCCATGGCCACTATTTCAAAGGAGAGCAGGGAAGTTCTCCCAATATTTATCCTTTGAACCAACATCACGAAAACAGATGATCTGCTCATTATCACATTGCTGTTGTGTGGGATCTTGCTGTGCGCAGATTGGCTGCCGCATTTCCCACATTACAACAGTGACTACGCTTCAAGAGGTACCTCGTTGGCTGTCAAGCGTCTTTGGGATGTGCCTCTGTGTGTGTGTGTGTGTGTGTGTGTGCGTGTGTGCGTGTGTGCCCGTCCCCTGTCACCCTCCATCAGGCAGATCTGTAGTGGCAGCGTTGAACTTTGTCAGGCCTTGTTGAATTGACGTGTGCCAAGCTTTGCAGTTGATTCCACCGTGTGCTCATTCAGTAATGCAACCCCCTCTCCCCTCCTCCTTCCGCTTGTGAATTGATCCCGACCAGATTGAGTTGAACCTTCACTCTGTGTGAGGGTGTCTCACGAGGTACGAAGCTGCCTCGGCTTGGCAAGCACGGTGCAAATTTAGTAACAACATCTTAAAGCAGGGTATCAGGTTCCAGGCGAGCAGCTGGAAAGGACAGAGATGATGAAGAGCAAACACAAGCTGCAGATGATTGAATCCAGAAAGGGGATTGAATAAAGCACACAGTAAAAGTGAAAGGATTATGGGCGGGACAAGAACAAGCAGTCTCCGGTTTTCATCTTTAAGATGTGGACAGAAAATTAATCGTAATGAGAAGAAATTCCCCCTTTCATCTTCTCAGCCTCTCTATTCCTCATTCCTCTCAAAAGAGCTGCATCAAAGTTTAATGTTGACCTGTGACAATTGTTAACAGGCTCAAAGTTAAATGGTTTCTGGTTTTCACTGAAAAAACAGATGCAGTAATGGAGTGTGATCCCCAACACACGAGTCCAAATCCTGACTTGGCTCCAACGCTCTCCTGGCCGGCCTCCCATCTTCCACCCTCCACAAACTTCAACTCATCCAAAAACTCTGCTGCCTGTATCTTGGGGGGAGTCCAGAACAAGGGGGCATAACTTTAAAATTAGAGCTGGACCGTTCAGGGGTGATTGTCAGGAGGCACTTCTTCCCACAAAGGGGAGTGGAAATCTGGAACTCCCTCCCCCAAAAAGCTGGTGAGGCTGGGGGTCAATTGAAAATGTCAAAATGAGATTGATGGATTTCTGTTAGGTCAGGGTGTTAGGTAAAGGTAAGGAACCAAGGCGGGAAGATGGAGTGAAGATACAGATCAGCCACGATCTCATTGAATGGCGGAACAGGCTTGAGGGGCTGAATGGCCTCCTCCTGTTCCTGTGTTCCTAACTTCAGTTTTAAGGGATGAGCTGGTGAGGATCCACACTCATCCCTTGAGCCTGACTAAAGGTGAACATAGGTGGGGATCAGAGCTGTAACTAGAAGCCCTGATTCTCTGACCCACACTGGCCGACAGCAGAGCCTTGGGATTTTGTCCCTTTGCTCTCGTGTCTCTTGATCTCAAACTTTAGTTTTAGTCCCGTGAGAAAATTAGTTTTAATTTTAATTTTAGTGACAAATAATTTTAGTCGACGACTGTTTCCTCCTTTGTTTCAGTTGATGAAAACTAACAAGACAAAACATGGGAACTTTGTGATTGGCTGCGTTCTGTTTGCCGGGATTGTCCAGCGTTTGCCGGGATTGTCCAGCGTTTGCCGGGATTGTCCAGCGTTTGGCAGGGATTGTCCAGCGTTTGCCGGGATTGTCCAGCGTTTGCCGGGATTGTCCAGCGTTTGCCGGGATTATCTGGCCGGGATTGTCCAGCGTTTGCCGGGATTGTCCTGCGTTTGCCGGGATTGTCCAGCGTTTGCCGGGATTATCTGGCCGGGATTGTCCAGCATTTGCCGGGATTGTCCAGCGTTTGCCGGGATTGTCCAGCGTTTGCCGGGATTATCCGGCCGGGATTGTCTAGCGTTTGCCGGGATTATCCGGCCGGGATTGTCCAGCGTTTGCCGGGATTGTCCAGCGTTTGCCGGGATTATCCGGCCGGGATTGTCCAGCGTTTGCCGGGATTGTCCAGCGTTTGCAGGGATTGTCCAGCATTTGCCGGGATTGTCCTGCGTTTGCCGGGATTGTCCAGCGTTTGCAGGGATTGTCCAGCGTTTGGCAGGGATTGTCCAGCGTTTGCCGGGATTGTCCAGCGTTTGGCGGGATTGTCCTGCATTTGCCGGGATTGTCCAGCGTTTGGCAGGGATTGTCCAGCGTTTGCCGGGATTGTCCTGCGTTTGCCGGGATTGTCCTGCGTTTGCAGGGATTGTCCAGCGTTTGGCAGGGATTGTCCAGCGTTTGCAGGGATTGTCCAGCGTTTGGCAGGGATTGTCCAGAGTTTGCCGGGATTGTCCAGCATTTGCAGGCATTGTCCTGCGTTTGGCAGGGATTGTCCAGCGTTTGCAGGCATTGTCCTGCGTTTGCGGGGATGGCCCAGCGTTTTCAGGGATTGTCCAGCGTTTACCGGGATTGTCCTGCGTTTGCCGGCATTGTCCTGCGTTTGCCGGCATTGTCCTGCGTTTGCCGGCATTGTCTTGCGTTTGCCGGCATTGTCCTGCGTTTGCCGGCATTGTCCTGCGTTTGCCGGCATTGTCTTGCGTTTGAAGGCATTGTCCTGCGTTTGCCGGCATTGTCCTGCGTTTGCCGGCATTGTCCTGCGTTTGCTGGCATTGTCCTGCGTTTGCCGGCATTGTCCTGCGTTTGCCGGCATTGTCCTGTGTTTGCAGGGATTGTCCATACCTGACCTATGAGGGGGGGATGGGCACTCTCACTGTGCCTGGCCTTTGAGTAAAGGGGTGACTGCGAGAAACCGAATTTTTGATAGATGGTCGGAAGACGAAGGGACAAATAAATTTTTAAAAACAGCAAACTGGGAACCATAAGGGACCCGGGTACTGCCGAACTGAGTGGGTTTTTTTTGTTTGTGCGGGTACTGGGCCAAGGTCACGACCCTAGGAAACAGATAGCCAGCCCACTGAGACGATTCAAGCTGCAGATATTTACAAAGAACTAGAACGTGTTTTTCTTCTAAACCAGAGAGTGTTCTTGGAATCAAGTTTTATGATTCAGAAGCACTGATGCAGTGAGCTGGGGGCTCGTGATGTTGTGAGGCTGTGACCCCTTTGTGTTCCACGGTGGCTGACAAACAGCAACTGCACCTATTTCCTGCCCCGTATCCTAACTCGCACCAAGTCCCGATCACCCATCACCCCCTGTGCTCGCTGACCTACATTGGCTCCCGGGCCGGGAATACCTGAAATTTAAAATTCTTAGCCATTTTTTTTTTACAAATCCCTCCATGGCCCTCGCCCCTCCCTATCTCTGTAACCTCCTCCAGCCACTACAACCCTCCGAGATCTCTGCGCTCCTCCAATTCTGGCCTCTGCTCGCACGTCCCCGATTTTCATCGCTCCGCCACTGGCGGCCGTGCCTTCGTCCGACTAGCCCCCAAGCTCTGGAATTCCCTCCCTGAACCTCTCCCTCCTCGTTTAAGACGCTCTTTAAAACTTACCCCTTTGACCAAGCGTTTGATCACCTGTCCTAATGTCTCCTTTTGGCTCGGTGTCATATTTTGTTTAATTACGCTCCAGCGAAGCACCTTGGAACGTTTTACAACATTAAAGGCGCTGTATAAATGCGAGTTGGTGTTGTGTGTGCGCAAGGAGGCACGGGATGAGTTTGCCGATCACAGTCTCCCCTTCGATTATTCCAGCTGCAAGTCCTTCCCAGGCCTTGGCCAGTTTCTACACAAACATATCCACTCACCTCACCAGCATCCCAGACTCCACAGCTCCCAGTTTGCCATTTTTTCCCCCCCAGTTTATCCCTTCATCTTCCAAACACCCATCAAGAAGTCGGGGGAGGCTCTGAGCCGGGCAGTAATGTGAGGGTTGAGTGCTCACAGTGCCCGTGGTGAGACCATAGTGGCAGCCTGCACTGACTCGTATACATTTCCCAACAATAAATACGTCAACCAATGCAGCACAACGTTTGCCCAAAAAGGGCTTTTTTTTAAAAAAAAAAGGTCATTAATCTTTCAACCACAATTGCTCTGTTCTTAACATCTTTTGTTTTGGCTTGGCTAAATTGGAAGTACTTTTACTGGGTCAGAAGCGTGTGGATTCGAGCTGATAATCTAAGGTGTATCACTGAGGGACTGCTACATTGCAAGAATCAATTTAATGAATACTCTGCGCCTGTCTTCGCAAAAAAAGGGGGACGATGCAGAGTTTGTAGTTAAGGAGGAGGAGTGTGAAATATTGGATGGGATAAACATGGCGAGAGAGGAAGTATTAAGGGGATTTGCATCTTTGAAAGTCGATAAATCACCTGGGCCGATGAAATGTATCCCAGGCTGTTGAAAGAAGCAAGGGAGGAAATAGCGGAGGCTTTGACCATCATTTCCCAATCCTCACTGGATACAGGTGTGGTGTCGGAGGATTGGAGGACTGCTAACGTTGTACCGTTGTTTAAAAAGGGAGAGAGGGATAGACCGAGAAATTACAGGCCAATCAGTCTGACCTCAGTGGTGGTCAAATTATTGGAATCAATTCTGAGGGACAGGATAACCCGTCATTTAGAAAGGCACGGAGTAATCAAGGACAGTCAGCATGGATTTGTTAAGGGAAGGTTGTGTCTGACTAACTTGATTGAATTTTTTGAGGTAGCGCGTTTGATGTAGTCTACATGGATTTTAGCAAGGTTTTTGACAAAGTCCCACATGGCAGACAGGCCAAAAAAGTAAAAGCCCATGGGATCCAAGGGAAAGTGGCAAATTGGATCCAAAATTGGCTCAGTGGCAGGAAGCAAAGGGTAATGGTCGACGGGTATTTTTGTGACTGGAAGGCTGTTTCCAGTGGGGTTCCGCAGGGCTCAGTACTTGGTCTCTTGCTTTTTGTGGTATATATTAATGATTTGGACTTAAATGTCGGGGGCATGATTAAGAAGTTTGCAGAAGATACAAAAATTGGCCGTGTGGTTGATAATGAGGAGGAAAGCTGTAGACTGCAGGAAGATATCAGTGGACTGGTCAGGTGGGCAGAAAAGTGGCAAATGGAATTCAATCCAGAGAAGTGTGAGATAATGCATTTGGGAAGGGCAAACAAGGCAAGGGAATACACAATAAATGGGAGGAAACTGAGAGGTGTAGAGGAACAGAGGGACCTTGGAGTGCATGTCCACAGATCCCTGAAGGTAGCAGGACAGGTAGATAAGGTGGTTAAGAAACATATGGAATACTTTCCTTTATTAGCCGAGGCACAGAATATAAGAGCAGGGATGTTATGCTGGAACTGTATAAAACACTAGTTAGGCCACAGCTTGAGCACTGTGTACAGCTCTGGTCACCACATTACAGGAAAAATGTGATTGCACTAGAGAGGGTACAGAGGAGATTTATAAGGATGTTACCAGGACTGGAGAATTTTAGCCATGAGAAAAGATTGGATAGGCTGGGGTTGTTTTCTTTGGAACAGAGGAGGCTGAGAGGAGATTTAATTGAGGTGTATCAAATTATGAGGGGCCTGGAGTGGATAGGAAGAACCTATTTCCCTTAGCAGAGAGGTCAATAACCAGGGGGCGTAGATCTAAAGTAATTGGTAGAAGGATTAGAGGGGAGCTGAGGAGAATTTTTTTCACCCAGAGGGTGGTGGGGGTCTGGAACTCACTGCCTGAAAGGGTGGTAGAGGCAGAAACCCTCAACTCATTTAAAAAGGTACCTGGATGTGCACCTGAAGTGCCGTGACCTACAGGGCTATGGACCAAGAGCTGGAAATGAGATTAGGCTGGGTGGCTCCTTTTCGACTGGTACAGACACGATGGGCCGAATGGCCTCCTTCTGTGCTGTATCATTATACGAGTCTATGATTCGATGAAAATGGCCACCATACTTGCCTGCATACCAGGAGCTGCACTTAATTGTGTGAGATATTTTGAGATATTTTGATGACATGATAAGATGCTATAGAAATACAAGGATTATTAATTTGAGACTAATTTTCAGCTCACGTACGGTCAGGCTCAAAACAGCAACACAACCGAGAATTTAAAAATTAAGTGAGCCATAATCTTTTGGTCGAGTCCTGACCTACAAAATTGTCCAGCGTCAAAGTGATAGGGGGAGGGGTTCATGTCCCCATGACCCTCCCTCCCCAAGTTGTTCCACCACTGTTTGCACCCAAAACACAGTCGGTGTATTAGAATATTTAAATCTATCGGCCAGTGACAAGCCTCCTTTGTTTAATATAACTATGTCAAATTTCCTCACTTGTCACCACATTTCTCCAACAGCTCTCCGGGGTTTGCATGCGGTGTCCTCTCTGGTTGGATAAGACAAAAAAAAAAACTCTGCTGCTTCTGGTCAAGACTCATTGCTCCTTTCTCAGATGAACAACAATTGTCACGGCAACGGCTGGCTGATTTAAATGATGGCCTGTCCGTGCCGCTCTCCATCAAACGGAGAAAGACGAGAAAACGTCGGGACAAAGCGACAGTGTCTTGCAGCCAGAGCGGGGAGAGGGATTCCCTGTCAGATACCAAGCTTCCTCCTTTGTCTTATCATTTAACCAAGAAGGCAAGAGAGGTGTTGGAAGAGCTGCCCTCAGGTGTGGGAGCAGCCTTCGCCTTGCAGGGACTTGGGCTTTGGAGAGCGTCACGAGATTCTGAGGGGACATGTGTCAGATGCAAAGAAAAAAGAAAGGAAACTATTAAACCTGCTGCAGAGTTTGTTTGGTGCACAGACTGTCTCTCAGAGCTGCCCATTCCATGGACTGAGTGGGTCCAAAAACTTCATCAAACCACAACAATGGCGTGGGGAGAAATGGTGGCAGACAGAGGAACAGGAGGAGGCCATTCAGCCCCTTGAGCCTGTTCCGCCATTCATGGCTGATCTGTCTCTTAACTCCAGCAAACTGCCTTGGTTCCGTAACCCTTGCCTAACAAAAATCTTGGTTTTGAAATTTTCAATTGTTCCCCAGGCTCAAGAGCAATTTTGGGGCGAGAGGGTGCAAGAATCTTTGGCAGAGTTTCAGTATGTGGATGGCATTTGCTTGGCACAGATCCTGCATGCCCACTCAATGAATTTGGCATTGACTGATCCGATTGTAAGAAAGCTTGCACAGTGCAGTGAAGCAGCCCGGTGGGCAGCAGGCAAATTGAAATGCCTGGTGTTTAGCTGATGAGTCCGTCAGGCCACTGGGTCTTTCATCTTGGTAGAAGATTACAGTTGTTGCTCCCTCGATAGGTAAACGACCATTCCCATCAGAAGGATCCCGGGCTTCGTCCCCTCGTCTTATCTGTGCTGAGTTAGCGAGTCTCATGGCGGCAAGACAGCTGCAAATGTCCTCCGCGCACCTGGGACAAGGAGAGGGGGGAAATCAGCCAGGGTTTTGGCAACTGATGGCCATCCAGTAACCTCTGCTGGAGTCACGAGTGAAGAAAGGGTCAGGGTTTCGTATCAAATACTGCAGGTCAGTTGGAATCATATCCAATGTTGTCAGGACAGGAAGGGGGAAAATTCAACAGGAGACGCCCCCGTCCATGAGAGGGTCTTTTCCCCAGATTCCCTGCCAGTAATTTCAGCATTCAGACGGGGAGTACAGCTCACTGGGATAGAGTTTGACTTTGTGTGATAGTGTGGCTGATAGCAATTCTGCAGCCCGTTTTACATCTCTCCCCGTTTTTATTTCCAATGATTTCAGTGGAAGTCTTCCTACTCGCCTGCTGCCATCTCAGACTTGAACCTCCCTTGCCCGCAGCTACTCTCTGTGCCCCCCTCTCTCTCTCTCGGGTTTCCAAAAGGCCCATGGAGGCGCCCATCGAGGCATCCATTGCTGCCTCCTTAGGAGCAGGAACTCCAACTATCCCATCCTCCTCTTTAGCCAATCTTCCTGCCCAGCGCGTCCATTGGGGCATAGCTCCTCCCCCCCTCCCCACCATTGGCGGCCGTGCCTTCAGCTGCCTGGGCCCTAAGCTCTGGAATTCCCTTTTTAAACTCCTCCGCCTCTCTACCTCCCTCTGCTCCGTTTAAGGCACTCCTTAAAACCCCTCTCTTTGTCCAAGCTTTTGGTCACCTCTCCTAATTTTTCCTTCTTTTGACTGGGTGTCCATTTTTTTTTTTTACCTGTGCCTTTGTGAAGCACCTTGGGGTATTGTTAACTTTAAAGGCACTGTGTAAATGCAAAGTTCTTGTTGTTTCAGTCAACAAAAATGGAACTTGCATTAATTCTGCCCATTTACTCGTTTCGCTGGAAATTATATTTAATTAATAAAAACAGAACCAATCTGCAATGGGCGGTTTATTGAGGCTCCATTTTCGTCCTGAAATATCAGCAGTCGGTTCACACAAAGTAATATGGCCGGCATATCCTGCACGGTTTCCATTGGTGATAACCGGCTTTCTGATGCCCTGTCCGAGGCCCTGCAACAGTCGCAGTGAAACTCAGGAAGCTCTAAGTGTCGGCTAGCTGGCATTGTGAGCACAGCTTCTGTGCCTGCCTCCGATCAGGTTCACCTTGGTATCGTAATTAGAGTTTGGACGTATTCCCGGACGTTTCGTCACATGACCTCCTGCCTCGCCCCAGTCAAACAGCTTTCTTTATTCCCCATTTCCAATATTTTTATCACTAATAAATGAAAGTGTTCAAAGGAAATGGAAAACAAGAGATTTTTTGAATGCCCCTATGATTTCTCTCCCTGGTTTTGCTCGCAACAGTGTCCAGGAGATGAATCTTTAACTCGTGGAGACTTCCAGGACAATCCTGGAGGGTTAGCAACCCTAATCATAGTGCACTTAAAGTCGTTTAATGACAATTGCCGTTGAGTTCTTGGTAGTCCCTGGGCAAAACTTTACTTTGTTCTTAATTTGTCATCTCAGCCCTCAGCACTCTGCTGAGGGACATCCTATTGCTGCCTTTTGCCCTGTGACCAATTCCCAGGCACCATGCGTTAGGTATTTCCTTCAGGCAAATATCTGACACCTTCGGAGCCCTGACATGGTGGGTGGCTGTGGCTCGGTGACAGATACCCGAACATGAGCTGTGTTCTGAACCACTGAAGTGAATCGCCAAACCTTTTCTGCTCGATACTAAACTCCTTGAAGTTCATAAGGATTCAGATCATTGTGGAAAAAAAAATGGTGCTTTTGGGAGATGAATTCAAGGTTGACCTCCTCAAGCTGCATTTTATCACATTCATTCCACCATACAACAGCTTGCATTTATATAGTGCCTTTAACGTAGCAAAACATCCCGAGGCGCCTCACAGGAACGCAATCAGACAAAAATTGACACCGGGTTTTAAGGAGCATCTTAAAGGAAGAGAGAGAGAGGCGGAGAGATTTAGGAAGGGAATTCCAGAGCTTACTGTGGAGGGACACTGGAAAAAGGGAGAGTGAGGGGGGATAAAAACACACAGCTTTGTTGTGAAATAAACTTATGGTCAAAAGGGAGTGAAGAAGCACATTCAGTTATTGGGAGATTGTGAGGTGATGCACAGAATAATTGTTTTAATTTTTGGAAGGAATGGCATTTTGGAAGGATATGTTGATAGGTTTTGATGAAGTGGGGTGGGAGGAGGCTCGTGTGGAGCATAAACACCAGCATGGACCAGTTGGGCCGAATGGCCTGTTTCTGTGCTGTACATTCTATTTAATTCTATCTAAATTAAATCGTCTTGACTATAAAAAGGGAAACTCTAGTCTGCAAGAGGTAATTGCACAGGCTCAAACTACGGGATGTTTCAGACCTGAGGACACTGGCTGGTGCAGGTGTTGGTCAGTTCAAGGTCCTGCTGTGTACAAACCAACAGTGGACCAGTACAGGACCATGTTATAAACTGGATAGCCAAGTGGGGAAGGGTAGAATACAAGAGCCTGGTCTTTCGTGGCTTCCACCCTTTATTCACAGAGATTCCCCTTCCACACACACCACACCCTAGATAAGCTCTCACAGTATCATAGCAGGTACAGTACAGGAGGACGCCATTCGGCCCATCGTGCCTGTGCCGGCTCTCCAATCTCCTGTAGTACAGGTATTCCATGACTCAAGTCTGCTACGTCAAAAGGATACAAGAGAGTCCCCAATTGATACCCGCCGCCTGAATACAATTAACACCAATTGATATAAATCACATGATATATATTATATAAAAAACATCGGAACAAAAACATTTCAGGAGCAGGGAAAGGCAGGCTATTTAACTGTCTGATTCTGACAGCACCTGACATTAACAAGGCAAACGCTTTCTGCGAGCGAGTCACTAGGGCTGGCGATCGAGGAATGGGATCCTGGCTGATCCTTTTTGTCTTCCTCTCGACCTCTCATTGAGGCTAACCGTAGCTCCGTCATGGCTGAGATCAGCTAACTCAGCACCGACCTGGGGTCATCCCACCTGTAGATCTAAGTGTGATGTCGTCCCATGCCTTTACCCACCAGGGGAAACTTATTGCTTTAAAGGTTTCAATTGTCTTTTTGCTTTGTGGATTTTTCAGGTCCCGGGGGGAGGACGGCCCACTTCCCACCTTCTATCTCTCTCGAAATGTACTGCTGACTCAGTCCGTGTTTACAATAGGGCTGACAATCCTCCCACCAAGGTTACAAACAAGATATTTTAGCAGAAAGAAAAAAGAAACAAAAGCCCACGACAAGGATGATAAAAATAGGGAGAGAGAGAAGGACAGGGTTGTCTGTGTTTACAGAACACTCTGGAAAATGGGACATTCCGATCTAATACTGTCCATGCCTCAGCTATCAGCACCTTGTAATGAAATGCTCCTCCTTAAAGGAGCTACACCCCGTGTTTAGGGTCACAGAAACACCGGCATTTGATCTCCAATTTTTGTCGCTACAACCTTATTTACCTTCTGGATTTCTATTAAACAGTCGTGTTGTTGCCGCTCCACATTGAGAGAAAGAGATACTTGCATTTATATAGTGCCTTTCACCACTTTCCAAAGCGCTTTACAGCCAATGAGGTACTGTTGTAATGTAGGAAATGCGGCAGCCAATTTGCACATAGCAAGATCCCACAAACAGCAATGTGATAATGACCAGATAATCTGTGTTTTAGTGATGTTGGTTGAGGGATAAATATCGCCCAGGATACCGGGGAGAACTCCCCCCTGCTTTTCTTCCAATAGTGACCATGGGATCTTTTACATCACCTGAGAGGGCAGACGGGGCCTCGGTTTAATGTCTCATCTGAAAGACGACACCTCTGACAGTGCGGCACTCCCTCAGTACTGACCCTCCCTCAGTGCAGCGCTCCCTCAGGACTGGCCCTCCCTCAGTGCAGCGCTCCCTCAGTACTAGCCCTCCCTCAGTGCAGCGCTCCCTCAGGACTGGCCCTCCCTCAGTGCAGCGCTCCCTCAGTACTGGCCCTCCCTCAGTGCAGCGCTCCCTCAGTACTGCCTCTCTGACAGTGCAGCGCTCCCTCCAGTACCGCCCCTCCCTCACTGCAGTGCTCCCTCAGTATTGCCCCTCCCTCACTGCAGTGCTCCCTCAGTACTGACCCTCCCTTAGTGCAGTGCTCCCTCAGTACTGACTCTCCCTCAGTACAGTGCTCCCTCAGTAGTCACCCTCCCTCAGTACAGTGCTCCCTCAGTACTGACTCTCCCTCAGTACAGTGCTCCCTCAGTACTGACTCTCCCTCAGTACAGTGCTCCCTCAGTACTGACTCTCCCTCAGTACAGTGCTCCCTCAGTAGTCACCCTCCCTCAGTACAGTGCTCCCTCAGTACTGACCCTCTGACTGTGCAGCTTTCATTCAGTACTGACCCTCCCTCAGTACAGTGCTCCCTCAGTACTGACCCTCTGACAGTGCAGCATTCCCTCAGTACTGACCCTCCCTCAGTACAGTGCTCCCTCAGTAGTCACCCTCCCTCAGTACAGTGCTCCCTCAGTACTGACCCTCTGACTGTGCAGCTTTCATTCAGTACTGACCCTCCCTCAGTACAGTGCTCCCTCAGTACTGACCCTCTGACAGTGCAGCATTCCCTCAGTACTGACCCTCCCTCAGTGCGGCGCTCCCTCAGTACTGACCCTCCCTCAGTGCAGCACTCCCTCAGTACTGACCCTCTGACAGTGCAGCCCTCCCTCAGTACAGCGCTCCCTCAGTACTGACCCTCCCTCAGTACAGTGCTCCCTCAGTACTGACCCTCTGACAGTGCAGCATTCCTTCAGTGCTGACCCTCCGACAACGCAGCGCTCCCTCCAGTACTGACCCTCCGACAGTGCAGCGCTCCCTCAGTACTGACCCTCCCTCAGTGCAGCGCTCCCTCAGTACTGACCCTCCCTCAGTGCAGCGCTCCCTCAGTACTGACCCTCCCTCAGTGCAATGCTCCCTCTGTACTGACCCTCCCTCAGTGCAACGCTCCCTCTGTACTGACCCTCCCTCAGTGCAGCGCTCCCTCAGTACTGACCCTCCCTCAGTGCAACGCTCCCTCTGTACTGACCCTCCCTCAGTGCAGCGCTCCCTCAGTACTGACCCTCCCTCAGTACAGTGCTCCCTCAGTACTGACCCTCCCTCAGTACAGTGCTCCCTCAGTACTGACCCTCCCTCAGTGCAGCGCTCCCTCAGTACTGACCCTCCCTCAGTACAGTGCTCCCTCAGTACTGACCCTCCCTCAGTACAGTGCTCCCTCAGTACTGACCCTCCCTCAGTGCAGCGCTCCCTCAGTACTGACCCTCCCTCAGTGCAGCGCTCCCTCAGTACTGACCGTCCCTCAGTGCAGCGCTCCCTCAGTACTGACCCTCCCTCAGTGCAGCGCTCCCTCATTACTGCACTGCACCTTCTAGCAGGAGGCAGTAGGTAGTGATCAGGAACGGGAGCCCTGGCTGATTTTTGTTTTCCCTTTCCTTTGCACTTAAGAACCAACTTCACAGGCTCAGCACCACCCTGGCACTGAGCAGGGGTAGATCCTGGGATCTTGCTGGTCTGTAGGGCTCAGTTCCACAGTCCATGGGGTATTACCATTAGGGGAGGGGCTGTAAATGGTTTGGGGGTCATTTTGACTTTGGACGGCAGTGTAAATCGAGCGATATCGCATCACCCCCCCGTTATAATCTCTCCCCATTTTCGTTTCCAGTAACTTCCAACACCCTGCTTTTTTACCTCCACTATATCTGGAATCCTTTCCAGGCATCATTGGCTGCGAATTTCCTGCGAGCTGCTCCCACTCTGCCGACTGTTTGGGGGAAAATCCCGCTTATGGGGTTTAGGCCAAACATTTCCGGCAGAGTTACAGCAACGAAGCGGGAACAGCTCCCAGGACATTCCCAACCTTAATCTCACAGTTTCGTCTGAAGTGCTTTTCCAGTTAATCTTTTTCCATGTTGCTTGCTCCCTTCTCCATCTCTTCAAGATCGCCTCTCAATTCATCTCCTCTCCTGGCTGAAATCAGCAAATTTCCCCGGTCTTTCCGCATAACTCGAGGCGTCTGACAGGAGGGTTCAGCCTCGGGGCTCCTCTCTGCACTGGCTGCAGTGCTTCGAGGTCCCTGCTTTGCCTCGGTCACCAGGCGTCCACCGTCAGATCGTGGCAAATTCGTTCAGTGACTCACAAACCCAGTGATGCTACGCAGAGATAATGCCGTCACATTCCTCTCTACTCCAACACAGCAAATGTGCCTCACAGTCATAGTATCATAGTAGGCACTGCACAGGAGGAGGCCATTCGGCCCATCGTGCCTGTGCCGGCTCTTTGACAGACCTGTCCAATTCGTCCCATTCCCCTGCTGTTTCCCCGTAGCCCTGTAAATTTTTTCCCTTCAAGTCTTTATCCAATTCCCTATTGACGAGAAGAACAATGATCAATATATCATTTGAACAACAACAACAACCTGCATTTATATAGCGCCTTTAAAGCAGTAAAACGTCCCAAGGCGCTTCGCAGGAACGTTAACAGACAAAAATTGACACCGAGCCACATAAGGAGATATTAAGGACAGGTGACCAAAAGCTGGGTCCATGAGGTAGGTTTTAAGGAGAGTCTGAAAGGAGGAGAGAGGCGGAGAGGTTTAGGGAGGGAATTCCAGAGCGAAGAGCCGAGGCAGCTGAAGGCACGGCCGCCAATTGGGGGGGGGGGCGGGGGGGGGAAAGAAATCGGGGAACACTCATCAGAAACTATGTAGTATACTCTCATGTGGAGGATTAACACCAGCACGGACTAGTTGGGCCGAATGGCCTGTTTCCATGTTGTAAATTCTATGCAAGAAGCTTTGTGATGATGATGGTGCCCCTTTAACTGAAGAACATTGTTTGGGAATTTTGCCTTTTTAATGGTGTTGGTTGGTCTCAAAATTGACACAAACAAAGCAATTAAATGCTGAAGGTAACTCTGAAATATTGTCATTCACTGCAAATTACCCCTGGGTGCAATGATTTTATCACAAACTGATAATAAGATCACACTGGGGATGAATAGGACTGCAGGAAGTCAGACACAACTGTGAGAATTAACCTTGCTCGGACTGCCACGAACATTCGAATTAAGAGCAGGAGTAGGCCATTCGGCCCCTCTGCCATTTGATAAGATCATGGCTGATCTGATTGTGACCTCAACCCTACTTTCCCGTCTCCCTACTATAACCTTTGACCCCCTTGTTAATCAGGAATCTATCTAACTCAGCCTTAAAAATATTCACTGACCCTGCCTCCACCCCTCTCTGGAGAATGGAGTTCCACAGACTCACCACCCTCTGAGAGAAAACATTTCTCCTCATCTCCGTCTTAAATGGGAGACCCCTTATTTTTAAACTCTGGCCCCTAGTTCTAGTCTCTCCCACAAGGGGAAACATCCTCTCAGCATCCACCCCGTTTAGTCCCCTCAGGATCTTATATGTTTCAATAAGATCACCTCTCATTCTTCTAAACTCCAGTGTGTACAGGCCCGATTTGTCCAACCTTTCCTCATAAGATCACCCCCTCATCCCAGGAATCAGTCGAGTGAACCTTCTCTGAATCGCCTCGAAAGCAATTATGTCCTTTCTGAAATAAGGAGACCAAAACTGCACACAGTATTCCAGATGTGGTCTCACCAATGCCCTGTACAACTGGAGCAAAACATCTCTACTTTTATATTCCATTCCCCCTGCAATAAATTCCATTTGCCTTCCTAATCACTTGCTGTACCTGCATACTAACTTTTTGTGATTCATGTACTGGGACACCCAGATCCCTCTGGACCTCAGAGTTCTGCAATCTCTCTCCATGTAAACAATATACTGCTTTTCTATTCCTCCTGCCAAAGTGGACAAGTTCACATTTTCACACATTATACTCCATCTGTCAAATTTTTGCCCACTCACTTAACCTGTCTATGTCCCTTTGCAGACTCCTAGGGGTTGATTTTAAACCCCAAGAACGGGTGGGTTGGGGGCGGGTGGGAGTTGAAAATAGTTGTTTTTTGGGTCGTGACCGCAACCCGGCTTTATTTCCGGGTTTAATGTCGGCGCGTAAAAGTACAGGCTTCCCACCGGGAATGCAAAGTCGGAAAATTTAGCGGTTGTAATCCAAAAAAACAACTATTTTCAACTCCCACCCGCCTCCAACCCACCCGTTCTTGGGGTTTAAAATCCCCCCCTTACGTTCACATTACAACCTATTTTCCTACCTACCTTTGTGTCATCAGCAAATTTAGCAACCATACATTCGGTCCCTTCATCCAAGTCATTGCTATAGATTGTAAATAGTCGAGCCCCCAGCACTGATCCCTGTGGCACTCCACTCGTTACATCTTGCCTACCTGAAAATGACCCATTTATGCCTACTCTCTGTTTCCTGTTAGCTAACCAATCCTTTATCCATGCTAATATGTTACCCCCTACACCATGAGCTCTTATTTTGTGTCGTGGCCTTTGGTGTGGCACCTTGTCAAAAGCCTTCTGGAAATCCAAGTACACCACATCCACAGGGTCCCCTTTATCCACGTTGCTTGTTACTTCCTCAAAGAACTCCAATAAATTAGTCAAACACGATTTCCCTTTCACAAAGCCGTGTTGACTCTGCCTGATTGCATTGAGATTTTCTAAGTGCCCTGCTATAATAATAGATTCTAGCATTTTCCCCACGACAGATGTTAAGCTAACTGGCCTGTAGTTTTCTGCTTTCTGTCTCCCTCCTTTCTTGAATAGAGGAGTTACATTCGCTATTTTCCAATCTGATGGGACCCTTCCAGAATCTAGGGAACTTTGGAAAATTAATACCAATGCATCCACTACCTCTGCAGCCACTTCTCAGTGCCTCCTGCCCAGCTCCTTATTAATTGTGATGTGGAGATGCCGGTGATGGACTGGGGTTGACAAATATAAAGAATCTTACAACACCAGGTTATAGTCCAACAACTTTATTTGAAAATCACAAGCTTTCGGAGATTATCTCCTTCATCGGGTGAGTGACGAAGGAGATAATCTCCGAAAGCTTGTGATTTTCAAATAAAATTGTTGGACTATAACCTGGTGTTGTAAGATTCCTTACACTTATTAATTGGACAGGATAGTGTAAAACGGGCGAGAGTGAGTCTGCAGCCCGTTTTACACCTCTCCCCATTTTTATTTCCAGTGACTTCAACGGGGAGAGATGTAAAACGGGCTCCCGACTCGCTGTCACCCGTTTCACTTGTGCGATAGTGTGAAACGGGTGACCTTTGTGCTCATTGAGGGCGGTGATGGCAGCGTTGGTGTATTTGGTGACATTCCCAGGTCAGCTGCGGCGTGGAGCAGATACCAGCAAAGCTCCCTCTACAATGTGCTGTAACCCTGTCGCCCTGTCCTGCCAGAGTGGGGTTTCCATTTCCCACGCTGGCCATTTCAAAGGCCTCTGTAAGGGACATTGACAGTTTGCTGCTAACTTGTGCCAAAACTGGTGCAGTTTTGTCTGAGAATTTGCATCCACAAAACACTGGATTGCTTGAAACTAATTTCAACTGGAGTCTTACGGCCAAGAAAGGGAGAGGAGACTTTGATCACATCACACCCTGATATGGATTCAAACACAGGTCCAATTGGACTGTGTCTTTACTCATCTTAGTTTAGTTATTTTAATGTATCTCACTCACACAGCTTCATACGTTTAAATAGGTTAGCAAACTGCCGAGCACTTTCTGATTATAAATCCCACTGCTGTTTTTTTTGTAATAATTTCTGGATAGTTCAGGTCAAAGGACAGTGAGCAAACCCACAGTCACACCATTCATTGTGAGTTATTATAACAGGAAGTGTAGAAACAAATATTTGGGCAGCAATTAATTGTTTGGCCCGTTCTGTGGTTCTCTCACTGTACAGTTTGAGAAGATCCGTGAACTCCTGCTGTTCCAGTGACCTCAGTTGTCATGGTAACCTGCTTCTCCTCTTGCCATTTGCTTCCTCAATCCTTCCGTGATGTCGCGCTGTTAAACCGCCAATGGCAAGTGGTTGCACGGTCCCAGTCCAAGGCCTGCCACACGTGGAGCTGCAGACCATCCATCTCTTCCCCCAACCCCCACACAGAGTGCTGAAAGGATAGGATTCAGGCCAGAACCGGGGCTGGGAGTCTGGCTGTGTGCTGAATCAGCAAACCAGCTGATCTGTCCCCGGCGGTGCTGTTTCATGCTGTGACGTCCCCGATTTAAAGTGGGACTGTTGTGCTGCCCAGCGGATACCAGAGGGTCGCTGTCGGTGGGGGACTGGCCGGGAGGACTTAGTGAGCGGCTGAATTAACAGCAGTGCAGAGAAAGGCAGCAGTCTCTCTCTCTCTCTCTCTCTCTAACTCCTCAAGACTCTGATATCGCCGAGCCACGACTTCCTGAATTGCCTTATCTTCACTCTTACTCTTTGCACCTGTGGCAATGTCCTCCCACACAATGGGATTTGACTCTCAATGAAAAACAAAACTATTTCCCCAACCGATATCTCTGGTAACTAAACTAAAAATCCCTTCTTTTTTTAAAAGAAACAAAAGGCTCTTTAAGTTTAATCAGAATTCTATGGGACTGTTCTGCCCTCCTCTATGGCTGTCGTTACACTCCTACTTGTCCTGATGTAGCCAGTACATCTCCAGCAGTACCATCTTTTCTCAACCCATACAGTCACCTCTGGAGTACCCCAATGTCCATGGGGCCCCCCTTTTCCCCCCTGCTTATACGCTGTCCATTTTCCAGAGACAGGGGCTCAGTCTCCTTAAATATGCTGATGACACCCATCTCTACCCCGCCACCATTACCCTTGATTTCACAATCTGCTCTGTCTGCTCATATTGCCTGTCTGACATCACATCGTAGATGAGCCAGGGCATTGGGGGGACCCGAAGCCATCTTTGTTCGGCACCCGCCAAAATCTCTGTACCCTTACCTCTAACTACACCCTGCCCCCCCCACCCCCCCACGGACCGTTCACTCAATCTGATTCAGACAGTGCACAACCTGTTTCCACCAGCGGGAGGGTCGTTAACCAGATTTAAGATAATTGGCAAAACAACCAGAGCGGAGATGAGGAGAAATTATTTTTACGCAGCAAGTTGTTACGATCTGGAATGCGCTGCCTGAAAGCAGATTCAGTAGTAACTTTCAAAGGGGAATTGGATAAATACTTGAAAAGGAAAAATTTGCAGGGCCGTGGGGAAAGAGCAGGAGGAGTGGGACTCATTGGACAGCTCTTTCAAAGAGCCGGCACGGGCACGATGGGCCGAATGGCCTCCTCCTGTGCTGCAAGACTGTCTCATACACCAACTCTGAGGGAAAGAGCATAAAAGGTCTATCTGTTGGCATGTGACAGAGACAATGCAGAGAGAATATTAGCAAAGTAGTTGGTTGATAAGCAGAATCAATCACAAGCAGTTCCTTGTGTCGATGAACTGGAAGTAACTCTTGTTGACGTGATTTGCTGTGACTGGTATTAAAGGCCCCATTTGTTTTAATCTGTTTTGTTTGTGCCTGCAGTTCCTATGTAATTTAATGAGTCGCTTGTTTTCTTTAACACGAGCTGGACACGCTCCAGGATTTCACCGCCTCGGGCCCAGTGTTGAAGAGTTTGGGTTTTTTTTTAATAGTAAAGCATCTTTTCCAGCCAGTGTCTCCATCAGATCCTCTCTTTCAAAAAAAATACCACATTATGCAGGCCCAGGGGCCACGCTGAATCTGATACAGAAGACTAGGGTCTCCCCTTGAGAGTCATGACCTCACGGTGTGTTAGTGTAGACTGTAAAAGTTCTGGCATTTCTTTTGCCTGCTGGAGAATAATAGAGGGTGCTTCTGATGTGGGACTATCCCAGTCGGTACTTTCAGGGGAGGTGGGAGCAGACAGATTGGAAAAAAAAACAGGAGCGCAGCCCGAGAGTGAAGAGGGTCGGGGTGAGTGGTGAGGAGGGAGGAGGGTGCTAGGAGGGAGATGGGGCGCAGCAGACGAAAGAACGGGCCCTCATCGTTGAGTGGAAGGCGAGGGGAATAAGAAGCAGGTCCTTGTCGGAGGATTGGAATGTATGTGCGGGGACGTATGGCTGGAGGAGATCACAGAGTACCATCTTTTCTCAACCCATACAGTCACCTCTGGAGTACCCCAATGTCCATGGGGACCCCCCTTTCTCCCCTGCTTATACACTATCCATTGGCAACATTCTCCAGAGACAGGGTGAGAGCTTATAAACAAGGGTGAGGATCTTGTTATCAGGGTACGGGGGGGGGGGTGGGGGGGTGCAGGGCACAAGGTATTCGCGGGAGAGGGTGTCGTCATGGTTTTTCTGGATAAGTTATAGTTTGTGGAGAAGGACAGGCCAGCAAGGAGTAGTCAGAAAGCTGAGCCTGATATTGGTGTTGGCTTGAAGGCAGGGCTGCAGTATGTGCACAGCATCAACGTTCTGATGGCTTCGGGTTGGAGGGGGGTAGGAATGAAAAGGGATTGAATGAATGTAGACTTTATGTCGAGGGCTGTAAACACATTTCCATTTGAATAGCAGCTGTCTGAATTCACTTTCAAGTCGTTTATCCCCTTATTTCTCGGCTTGTTTTCGAATGACTCATTCTTTGAATCGCACAGTACGGTGGCTGAGGTTGTTTAATTACTATTTAGTCCTCAGGACCAGGGAACTTGGCGTCGGGATTTGCATACTCACGTTGCTCATTTTCCCAGTTTTCTCTCCTCTTTTCACGCAAAGGCAGCGAATATACCGGGACCCCAGTTCCAGCCACCCCCTGGGGGCCTTACCCAAATAGCCATTCTCGGTGATGGGCTTCTTGTATTCGCAATCTCATGCCCCTCCCCTCTTTATACTGCAGAATCAAAGGAAAGGCGCAGGAGTTGAATGCGGCCTAGATTGCTGGGATTAATTTTTGCTTTACTAGCGGCAAGGATCATGAAATGAATTTGGGAGCCTCAATCCATTGTCCAGCTGACATGGCCCACAGCGTAAAGCTTGCCTCCAATATGGGACTTACTGCCACTAAATTGATAATGTCAGTCAGTGAGGCCGCAAGGTGTGCGAAATGGATATTATCACGATGGTACAGTAAGGGGGCATGTACTGAGGTTGGGGACATTGTTGGAACAGTGTAGAGGGAGCTTTACTCTGTATCGAAACCGAGCTGTACCTGCCCTGAGAGTGTTTGATGGGACAGTGTAGAGGGAGCTTTACTCTGTATCTAACCCGTGCTGTACCTGCCCTGGGAGTGTTTGATGGGACAGTGTAGAGGGAACTTTACTCTGTATCTAACCCTGTACCTGCCCTGAGAGTGTTTCATGGGACAGTGCAGAGGGAGCTTTACTCTGTATCTAACCCTGTACCTGCCCTGGGAGTGTTTGACGGGACAGTGTAGAGGGAGCTTTACTCTGTATCTAACCCGTGCTGTACCTGCCCTGGGAGTGTTTGATGGGACAGTGTAGAGGGAGCTTTACTCTGTATCTAACCCTGTACCTGCCCTGAGAGTGTTTGATGGGACAGTGTAGAGGGAGCTTTACTCTGTATCTAACCCTGTACCTGCCCTGGGAGTGTTTGATGGGACAATGCAGAGGGAGCTTCACTCTGTATCTAACCCGTGCTGTACCCGCCCTGGGAGTGTTTGATGGGACAGTGTAGAGGGAGCTTCACTCTGTATCTAACCCTGTACCCGCCCTGGGAGTGTTTGATGGGACAGTGTAGAGGGAGCTTTACTCTGTATCTAACCCGTGCTGTACCTGCCCTGGGAGTGTTTGATGGGACAGTGCAGAGGGAGCTTCACTCTGTATCTAACCCGTGCTGTACCTGCCCTGGGAGTGTTTGATGGGACAGTGTAGAGGGAGCTTTACTCTGTATCTAACCCGTGCTGTACCTGCCCTGGGAGTGTTTGATGGGACAGTGTAGAGGGAGCTTTACTCTGTATCTAACCCTGTACCTGCCCTGGGAGTGTTTGATGGGACAGTGCAGAGGGAGCTTCACTCTGTATCTAACCCGTGCTGTACCTGCCCTGGGAGTGTTTGATGGGACAGTGTAGAGGGAGCTTTACTCTGTATCTAACCCGTGCTGCACCTGCCCTGGGAGTGTTTGATGGGACAGTGCAGAGGGAGCTTCACTCTGTATCTAACCCGTGCTGTACCTGCCCTGGGAGTGTTTGATGGGACAGTGCAGAGGGAGCTTTACTCTGTATCTAACCCGTGCTGTACCTGCCCTGGGAGTGTTTGATGGGACAGTGTAGAGGGAGCTTTACTCTGTATTTAACCCTGTACCTGCCCTGGGAGTGTTTGATGGGACAGTGTAGAGGGAGCTTTACTCTGTATCTAACCTGTGCTGTACCTGCCCTGGGAGTGTTTGATGGGACAGTGCAGAGGGAGCTTTACTCTGTATCTAACCCGTGCTGTACCTGCCCTGGGAGTGTTTGACGGGACAGTGCAGAGGGAGCTTTACTCTGTATCTAACCCTGTACCTGCCCTGGGAGTGTTTGATGGGACAGTGTAGAGGGAGCTTTACTCTGTATCCAGATACTGACGCACTGCCTGAAACAGAAACTGTTCTGTCCTCTGGCATTCCGCACTTTATTGAGCACAACATTCAGCCCCTATAAAAGCTGCACCCAGTATAACACACAGAATTACAACAGAGGGGTAATTTAACCTGCTGCCAGTATCTCTTCGTACATTGAGTCATGGGTGGGGCAGTCAGTTAAGTGCTTGGACTAGTGAAACCCACAAGTGATCGTGTTGTGTGCGAGTTAGCCCACTTCTCCATCAGCGCACGCGATATTGAGTACACACTACGACGATGGGTATTGGCCACTTTAACTGCAGCATCTGTATGGACATTGATTCAACCCCGAGCACTGGAAACATTTCCAGGTTTCAAAACAAGTAGCTCCATAACATCAGACAAACCCCAGGTGTGAGATTTCCAGTCACAGCATCGTCCTGAGGTGTCACGTCACATCACGCCGAAAATTCAACACGGTCAAGCACATGTGTTTAACTAATTATCTTGACTTGTCAATATGTCGTTTAGCATTCAGGCCTTTGGTCATGGAGCATGCAGCCATCTTGACCCTGTTATGTAGTCAAAAGTAATTCAGAGGACGTGAAGCTCGATGGGACACCCAGAGGATGTAACTAGACTGTGCACAGTTCTAGGCTCCGTATTATAGAAAGGATATAGAGGCACTGGAGAAGGTACGAAAAAGATTTACAAGGACTGAGAGGATATACTGAGCAGGGAAAGGCTGAACAGGCAGGGGCTCTTTTCTCCAGAAAAGAGAAGGCTGAGGGGTGACCTGATAGAGGTCTTTAAGATTATGAATGGGTTTGATAGGCTAGACGAAGAGAAAATGTTTCCACTCGTGGGGGAGACCAGAACTAAGAGGTCATAAATATAAGAGAGTCACTAATAAATCCAATCGGGAATTCAGGAGAAACTTCTTTACCCAGAGAGTGGTTGGAATGTGGAACTCGCTCCCACAAGGAGTAGTTAAGATGAATAGCATCGATGCATTTAAGGGGAAGCTGGATAAACACATGAGGGAGAAAGGAATAGAAGGATATGCTGATAGGGTGAGATGAAGATGGGGGGGCGGGGGGGAGGAGGAGGCTCATGTGGAGCATAAACACCGGCGTGGACCGGTTGGGCCGAATGGCCTGTTTCTGTGCTGCAGACTCAATGTAAAGTTATATAAATACAAGTTATTTTTTTTTCATATACTCTCCCTACACCTCCGTACCTTAATCTTTCTCACCCTCCCGTCAGAAGCCTTTTCAAAATCTACTTCTCTGCCTGTGGTTTCAGTCACCGCCCCCAACACTTCCGTCACTGCTCGAGGTCTGGTTTTGCCTCTGTGAAGAGCGTTGAGACATTTCATTACATTGAGGCTCCGCATAAATGCTCGTCATTGTTGTTGCACAAATGTCCTGTCAAGCTCCTCACGCCTACGCAACACTCTACAAATCAGCAGCTCTCTGCAGACCAGGAAGGTAATGAGTTCGATCCCCGGGCCGGGCTGAGTTTTGCTGATCTCAATTGGGCAGCAATTGGGATGCAATAATTGGCCTCAGTGTCTCTGGGAGATGAGGGGGCCACGGTCGGGGGGGGGACTAGCCAGGGTTCCCACTCACGATTCAGCGATTCCTGCTGGAATGTGAATGTCCGGGTGTTTTTTTTTTACTCGTTCATGGGATGTGGGCGTCGCTGGCGAGGCCGGCATTTATTGCCCATCCCTAATTGCCCTTGAGAAGGTGGTGGTGAGCCGCCTTCTTGAACCGCTGCAGTCCGTGTGGTGAAGGTTCTCCCACAGTGCTGTTAGGAAGGGAGTTCCAGGATTTTGACCCAGCGACGATGAAGGAACGGCGATATATTTCCAAGTCGGGATGGTGTGTGACTTGGAGGGGAACGTGCAGGTGGTGTTGTTCCCATGTGCCTCCTGCTCTTGTCCTTCTAGGTGGTAGAGGTCGCGGGTTTGGGAGGTGCTGTCGAAGAAGCCTTGGCGAGTTGCTGCAGTGCATCCTGTGGATGGTACACACTGCAGCCACGGTGAGCCGGTGGTGAAGGGAGTGAATATTTCGGGTGGTGGATGGGGTGCCAATCAAGCGGGCTGCTTTGTCCTGTCGGGTGGGGGCAAGGATTGGGCTCAGCTACAATATTCTCCACTGATGAATTTCCTGCCACCAATCACTGCCCAGGATCACACATTAAAAAGGAACCACTTGGATGATGTTTTACCAGATTATCTTCCAGAACGTTCCAGCTGTGCTGAACAGCAGCAGCTGACGTAGTGGGTGATGATCTCGGAACTTCCATTGCAATGTGACACATCCAGGACGCACAGGGCGTAAAAAAGCACGGAGAATTGGGGGTCATCTATTGGAAAGCCCCCTGGTGCACTCAGCATCACAGTCGCAAGGGAGTTATCTGACCCTCCTGCCAGTGGAAATAGTTTCTCCTTATTTACCCTATCAAAACCCCTCATAATTACAAACACCTCAATTAAATCTCCCCTTAACCTTCTCTGCTCGAAGGAGAAGTTGATTTTTTTTTGGTCGAGGATGGATTGTTGACTCAGTCTCCGGGAGGGCTCCTTGCTCATCAAGTAAGGCCATGGAATCCCCGACATCCAACTGAACACTGGAACAAGCAGATGGGGCATCTGTTTAACACTCAGCTGAAGTCCAGCACCACTGACTGTGCAGTCTACTCTCTCAGCACTGCTCTAGACTGCATTATATGCTCCGGTCCGCGAGTGGGGCTACTCATTGGGTCAAGCAGACACAGGCCTTGCGGGGGGGTCACTCACAGCTGATCGAGACCTCACCCAACATTCTCGCAGGAGGGAGGGAGTCACTGGATGTATATCTGCATTTCAAACGCTGACATTGGTTTTTTTTCCCCCTTTTTACTATCTCGGGGATGCTGAGGTGAATTGCAGGTGTTTGATTTCTCGTCTGTGTTGAGTTAGCTGACCTCAGTTCCAACGCCTTCAAATGAGGCCAGTACTGGGGCGGCCTCCCCCTGCAACAGAATAGCCTGCCAGACGACGCTGGGCTGACAGATGAGGAATGGGATGAGATAGCAGAGGGCTGCCTGTCCTGTGGAACTGTAGCCAAAGAGTCAAAACCTTCAGTGGAGAGGCCTGAACATTGGGGATTGGAGTGAGGGAAAATCAGTGAGAATCTGGAGCTTTGCAGCCCAGAAGGCAAGTACGCGAAGTACAGTTGGGTAATTAAAGCATCTTTCCCATTTAATGCCCCCAACATGGACTGGCAAAGGAATACAATTCACTTTCAACATCAGTAAAGTTTCTCTCTATGCCCCTCTCTATTCTCTTTCTCGTTCAAAGCTCCCAACATGCATTTCCCCCCTCTCTGCATTCCGACTGGATATTAAGATGCATCGCACCAGTTTCTACACTTCATTTTATGAGGGCATTAAAAACTCTCAAACTCCTTTCCTCCGAAAAGCGACAGACTGGGACAGAATGGGGGTCCTCTCTGGTCCAGTACCACACTGGTCCCCGCACTCACCACTGTGAAATACAAATGTAGGGCAGGTTTTGTGGTCGTGGGGAACGAAACTGGTCCAGGTGTAGAACAGGAGATTGTAAAAGGGATTGAGGGAGAGGGACTGTGGGGACGGTGTTTCTGAACACTGAAGGACATTCGAAGCTTTGATTACAAGTGCTCTCTTCTTTCAACTCGATGCCTAGTGCGAAAATTCCCAACAAATCTCCAGCGGTAATTATAATAAAGTGGAATGCTGGATATGCTCAGAAAGATTGGCCTACGAATTAAGACGATTCTGCAGATTTATTCAGAAAACAATCAGATTCTTGTTTCGTGTTTCAGTTCTAAAGTCGCGAGGCTGCTTTTGTTTCATTCCAAGCCCCTCTCAATATATATTGTTCAAAGGTTGAATACTGATGGCATTGAGCATGGCTTCTTGGCCTCATTAACTCCTCTGATCTCATATGGAACTCCCACATCTCCTCAAGCTGCCAGCAAGGTTTCTTCTTCCGTGCCGACCCACTTCTGTTCCCCTCAGCAACGCTCAACTTTCTCAGCCCGAGTCTGTCCGAGGCTTCGATCCTGCTCCCGTACCTGGGGAGATTCTTCTAACGGCTGTCTCGCACCGAGGAGTTTCTCTTCCAATCCGTCACCCTCTCTCCTCCAGCATCCAATCTCTCTCTATCAACACGACTAAGGACAGCGTTCCTTTAAACTTTCCTCTCTCGTTCCTTCGAAGTTTCAAATCCCTCCCGCTCTTCCTCCTTCCTCCATACTCACTGTGTTGAAATGAGCAACCCTCTCTGACCCGATCTCATTCTTTCCCCAAGACCTCAACATTGTGGAACACTTTATCCCTCACTTTGCTTTTTCCTTGTAAAATGAAGAAAAGAAAAAGCTGTCTGGGAGCAGTTGCTGAGGTTAGGGATGGATGTGATGCAGCTGAATTACCACAACTAAAGATACAGTCATGATCCCACTGATGTTTCAGCACGAGCTGCGTCTCTCAGCGACCATCTCAAGTCAGCACTCTGTGTGTGTCATCAGCAACCACCATTTAAACAAAAGCACTAAATGGGAAGTGAAGAGTCCATTCGTCATAGTCCTCATGTTTTTCCAGGTGTGTTGTCTTCTCTTGTGGTCAAACTGGTACACAAGCAAACAGCTCCGTACCCTGCTCTCAGGCCTCGAAGCTCTGTTGCTTGGCGGTGTGGGGGAACGAGCCGGCAGGTGACCACTCCGGTGGGAAAAGAGCAAAGCCACTGCCTGACCCTCCGCTGACGGTGACAGAGTTGAGATCTTCACGTGTGAAGACTAGCAAGCAATGGTATAGAATCATAGAACGAGACGGCGAAGGAGGCCATTCGGCCCATCGTGTCTGCGCCGACTCTTTGAAAGAGCCCTGCCCTTTCCCCACGGCCCTGCAAATGTTTCCCCTTCCAGTATTTACCCAATTTCCTTTTGAAAGTTACTATTTGAATCTGCTTCCACCGCCCTTTCGGGCAGCGCATTCCAGATCGCAACAACTCGCTGCGTTAAAATGTTTTTCCTCATCTCACCTCAGGTTCGTTTGCCAATTGCCTTAAATCTGAGTCCTCTGGTTACCGACCCTTCTACCACTGGAAACAGTTTCTCCTTATTTACTCTATCAAAACCCCTTCACTCTGCATCCGGTCACCCTATGGGTCTTGATTGGATTGTGCCATTGTCCAGTCATTAATTAGCTCACTGGTTACACCCTCCTCGAGAATCACCGTCTTCCCCCACTAATACATCAAACTGTACGGCCTGTTCACCTGACAGGAGTTCAAGCTCACTGCCTGAGGGTCCCAATGTTGTGGAATCCATTCTGTTGGCAGGGTGGGCTCTGCAGGTGCACAGACACAGAACGTGACTTGTGTTTCTGGCCCCTTGACCTGACCCAGTGGGTGGGGTTTGTCGATACAGGCCGGCGAGTGTGAAACGGCATCGCTTGGCCTTTACAGGTGGCCGTAGCCATTCAGCCCATCAGTGGCCAGAAAAGGCGACTGCTGGGAGGGTGGGTGCTGGCTCGTCACCCAGGAGACAGCAGCATTGCCTTGTTAGCGTCACAGCCCTGCCATTGCAGTCCTGCTGCTGGCAACAGCGCAGTGAGGTAGTTGGGGCATTAGTGAGTCCAAACATAACCCAAGCACTGCATTTTGATTCAAAATTAACCCCAATTCTCTTTCTCTCTTCAGCCATCTACAACTACGATGCCTCCCAAGAGCTGGAGCTCTCCCTTCAGGTGGGAGACACGGTCCACATCCTGGAAATGCACGAAGGTTTGTTCCAGATCTTTCTCTTTTATCTTTTTTAGTCTCCGTGCAAATTTATTGTATGGGCTATGGGGCCGAGCACTTTGGTCGGTGTAACTGTATTGTCCACCCCCACCACTGGCTATCTGTGCTCTGCCCCACCTCAACCCAACATCACACCAGTCCGACAAGGGAACAGAGAGGCTTGCAATTTGAGGCATTGGACATGACACAGAACAGCAAACAACAACAACAACAACTTGCATTTATATAGCACCTTTAACATAGTAAAATGTCCCAAGGCGCTTCACAGGAGCGATGATCAGACAAAAATTGACACCGAGCCACATAAGGAGATATTAGGACAGGTGACCAAAAGCCTGGTCATAGAAGTAGGTTTTAAGAAGCCTCTAAAAGGAGGAGAGAGAGAGATAGAGAGGCGGAGAGGTTTAGGGAGGGAATTCTAGAGCTTAGGGCCTAGGCAGCTGAAGGCACGGCCGCCAATGGTGGAGAGAAGGAAGTGGGGAATGCACAAGAGGCCAGGATTGGAGGAGTGCAGAAATCTCAGAAGGTTGTAGGGCTGGAGGAAGTTACACAGGAACAGGAGTAGGCCATTCAGCCCCTCGAGCCTGCTCCGCCATTTGATAAGATCATGGCTGATCTGTGATCTAACTCCATATACCTGCCTTTGGCCCATATCCCTTAATACCTTTGGATGCCAAAAAGCTATCTATCTCAGATTTAAATTTAGCAATTGAGCTAGTATCAATTGCCGTTTGCGGAAGAGAGTTCCAAACTTCTACCACCCTTTGTGTGTAGAAATGTTTTCTAGTCTCGCTCCTGAAAGGTCTGGCTCTAATTTTTAGACTGTGCCCCCGACTCCTAGAATCCCCAACCAGCGGAAATAGTTTCTCTCTATCCACCCTATCTGTTCCCCTTAATATCTTATAAACTTCGGTAGGGAGGGGCGAGGCCATGGAGGGATTTGAATATGAGGATGAGAAATTTAAATTTCAGGCGTTGCCGGACCGGGAGTCAATGAAGGTCAGCGAGCACAGGGAGTAATGGGTGAACAGTACTTGGTGCGAGTGAGGATATGGGCAGCAGGATACAGAACTGCTCCTGGACTTGCTCATGTTTTTTGTTTTGCTGCCGATTTTCTCTCCTCCTCTCCCGACTTAATTTCCCTCGGTTCTGGCCGTCCCACAGCACCTCACCTGTGTTCATACGTGTGTTAGTAGGCTATTGAACCATGGAGAGCATCGTAGATGAGCCTGCTCCTGTCCTCAATTGACAGGCACATACACAAAACGCTTTGTAACAGGAGTGGGAATCCTGGCTGATCTCTTCCTTTTCCCCTCCGCCTCCCGCCCCCACCTGAACCCAGGGGCACTGAGACCAATGTAGCACCTCTGTTGCCACCCTGACTGAGATCAGACAACTGAGCACAGGTCAGGAATTGAACTTGGCGGTGCAACTAACAAATGAGGCATCGGTTCAGTAGTTTTGAAGGTTCAGCTGATAACAGAATCCTGTGCAGTGACCAGCACTCATGGAGTTAAACAATTGCCTTTATTCTCCTCCTCCTCCTCCTCCAATGCTGTCTGCAAAGGCTGGTGCACAGGGCAAAATCTGCCCAAGTTGCAAAACTATACTTAGAAACAGCGTGTAGATAAATACAGCTCCCAGGCTGATCTGGTGCAGCCTGCCCCCAGGCCAAGAAATTCCACAGAACAGGTTTTTCATTTAGGTTCCTTGCACAAGACTCAGAGACGTCGAGGAGCAGGGGAAAGGCCTGGGCAGGGTCTGAAAAGCAGGCACGTAGTGAAGGATTGGGAGGGGAGACACACACGGCCTTTTCAATGAAGAATTTTTTTAAAAATACATTGCCTCAACAGACCTTGTACAGAGTTGCTTTATCTCGACTTGGCACAGTCAACAAAGTAGAGATGAATTAATTGATACTTCACCGAGTGCTGACATGACAGGGTGTCCTATTAATCCAGATTACTTCCTCACTTTGCCATTGGCGGGGTGATTTTGGAGCTATGTTTCCCCTCAGCTGGGGCCGCCCTCCATATGGGAATGATTACTGTGTCAGGGGGACCCTTGGAGTGTGAGGTAATAGGGACAGCTGCAGTGTAATTAATCTTTCTACTGTTTGCTGATCACGTGTCACCAGCGTTGCAAACTGACATTTAACCCTTTGGGCACTGAATGCCCTTGTCACATTTTTTTTTTAATCCTGTCAATAAAATCTCCCCCTCTCCTGAAGGAGTGACTCGCTGCTAGCGTACGGCTCCACAAGTACCAGCTGCCCACGTACACCTCACCCCGTCCTTCATTCCTCACCTGTGAGTTCGACTGCAAGTATAGGCAGGCATCGTAGCTCAGCCTGATCCTGTCAGCTGCCATCCATACACACACACGCTTTCGAGCAGGGAGTCACTTAGTGTCAGCTGTGCCTCAGTGGGTAGCACTCTCGTCCTCCGAGTCAGAAGGTCATGAGTTCAAATCCCACTCCAGAAACTTGAGCAAATAATCCAGGTTGCCACTCCACTCCAGTGCAGTACTGAGGGAGTGCTACACTGCCGGAAATGGCAGTCTTTCAGATAAGATGTTAAACCGTCTGCCCTCTCAGGTGGATGTTAAAGATCCCATGGACTATTTCGAAGAAGAGCAGAGGAATTCTCCCCGGTGTCCTGGAGCCAATATTTATCTCTCAACCAATGTCACCAAAACAGATTACCTGGTCATTATCACATAGTTGTTTGTGGGATCTTGCTGTGTGCAAATTGGCTGCCCCGTTTCCTACATTACAACAGTGACTACACTTTAAAAGTACTTCATTGGCTGTGAAGCGCTTTGGGACGTCCTGAGGACATGAAAGGCGCGAGAGAAACCATAGAATGGTTACAGCACAGGAGGAGGCCATTCATCCCATCGAGCCTATTCCGGCTCTTTGTAAGACCAATCCAGTTAGCCCCGCACACATTTGATGCTGGCAGAAATGAGTCCCCAATTTTGTCCCTTCAATATCTGAATTGTCCCTTCAGGCTTTCATGCATAGAATCTTTCAGCACAGAAGGAGGCCATTCGGCCCATTGTGCCTGTGCCGGCTCTTTGAAAGAGCTATCCAATTAGACCCATTCCCCTGCTCTTTCCCCATAGTCCTGCAAATTTCCCCCTTCAAGTATTTATCCAATTCCCTTTTGAAAGTTACGATTGAATCTGCTTCCACCGCCCTTTCAGGCAGTGCATTCCAGATCATAACAACTCGCTGCGTTTAAAAAAAAGTTTTTCCTCATGTCGCCTTTGGTTCTTTTGCCAATCACCTTAAAATCTGTGCTCTCCGGTTCCACCAATGGGAACAGTTTCTCTTTATTTATTTTATCTAGACCCTTCATGATTTTGAACACCTCCATCAAATCTCCTCTCAACCTTCTCTGTTCTGAGGAGAACAACCCCAGCTTCTCCAGTCTATCCATGTAACTGGAGTACCTCATCCCTGGGATCATTCTCGTAAATCTTTTCTGCACCTTCTCTAAACCCTTCACATCCTTCCTAAAGTGCGGTGTGCAGAATTGGACACAATACTCCAGTTGTGGCCAAACCAGTATTTTATAAAGGTTCAACATAACTTCCTTGCTTTTGTACTCTCTGCCTCTATTTGCACAGGCAGAGGAAACAAAGGTGAGAAAATAAACAGCAAGGGAGTTTGGCAGTGTTTAAAGGTATATACCTCAATGCAAGGAGGATAGTGAATAAGGCAGATGAGCTGAGGGCACAGATAGACACGTGGCAGTACGATATCTTAGCTATTACAGAAACATGGCTTAAAGAGGGGCAGGAATGGCAGCTCAATGTTCCTGGTTACAGGGTTTTCAGACGAGATAGAGAGGGGGATAAAAAAGGAGGGGGAGGTGGCAATTTTGGTTAAAGAAACAATTACAGCTGTGAGGAGGGATGATATGTTAGAAGGATCATCAAATGTGGCCATATGGGTGGAACTAAAGAACAAAAAAGGGGCAGTCACACTGCTGGGAGTGTACTATAGACCCCCAAACAGTCAGAGGGAGATAGAAGAGCAAATATGTTGGCAAATTTCTGAGAAGTGCAAAAACAGTAGGGCAGCAATAGTAGGGGATTTCAACTGCCTTAATATTAACTGGGACACAATCAGTGTGAAGGGTATAGAGGGTGCAAAATTCTTAAATTGCATTCAGGAGAACTTTTTTAGCCAGTACGTAGCAAGCCCAACAAGAGAGGGGGCAGTTCTGGATTTAGTTTTAGGAAATGAAGCTGGGCAGGTGGAAGGAGTATCAGTGGGAGAGCATTTTGGTGGTAGTGATCATAATTCAGTTAGATTGTACATAGTTATGGAAAAGGACAAAGATCGGACAAGTGTTAAAGTTCTCAATTGGGGAAAGGCCAATTTTACTAAGCTGAGAAGTGATTTAGCAAAATTGGACTGGAAACAGCTACTTGAGGATAAATCAGTGTCAGAGCAGTGGGAGGCATTCAAGGGGGAGATTCAAGAGGTTCAGAGTAAACATGTTCCCACAAAGAAAAAGGGTGGGATTTCCAAATCTGGAGCTCCCAAATGTCAAAGATAAGAGAAGGCAGAAAAGGAAAGCTTATGTCAAACACCAAGAGCTCAATACTACAGAAAGCCTAGAGGAGTGTAGAAAGTGCAGGGGTAAAATTAAAAAGGAAATTAGGAAAGCAAACAGAGGGCTTAAAAAAATATTGGCAATCAAGGAAAACCCAAAGATGTTTTATAAATACATTAAGAGCAAGAGGATAATTAAGGAAAGAGTAGGGCCGATTGGAGACCAAAATTTAACCTGTGTGTGGAGGCGTAAGATTTTGGTATGGTTCTTAATGAATGCTTTGCGTCTTGTCTTCACAAAAGAGAGGGACAATGCAGACATTGTAGTTAAGGAGGAGGAGTGTGAAATATTAGATGGGATAAATATAGTGAGAGAGGAAGTATTAAGGGGATTAGCATCTTTGAAAGTAGATAAATCGCCAGGGCCGGATGAAATGTATCCCAGGCTGTTAAAAGAAGCAAGGGAGGAAATAGCGGAGGCTCTGACCACCATTTTCCAATCCTCCCTGGATACAGGCGTGGTGTCGGAGGATTGGAGGATTGCTAACATTGTACCGTTCTTTAAAAAGGGAGAAAGGGATAGACCAAGTAATTACAGTCCAGTCTGTCTAACCTCGGTGGTGAGCAAATTATTGGAATCAATTCTGAGGGACAGGATAAACCTTAGAAAGGCACAGAGTAATCAAGGACAGTCAGCATGGATTTGTTAAGGGAAGGTTGTGTCTGACGAACTTGATTTGAATTTTTTGAGGAGTAACAAGGAGGGTCGATGAGGGTAGTGCATTTGATGTAGTCTACATGGATTTTAGCAAGGTTTTTGACAAGGTTCCACATGGCAGACAGGCCAAAAAAGTACAAGCCCATGGGATCCAAGAGAAAGTGGCAAGTTGGATCCAAAATTGGCTCAGTGGCAGGAAGCAAAGGGTAATGGTCGATGGGTGTTTTTGTGACTGGAAGATTGTTTCCAGTGGGGTGCTGCAGGGCTCAGTACTCAGTCCCTTGCTTTTTGTGGTATATATTAATGATCTGGATTTAAATGTAGGGGGCACGATTAAGAAGTTTGCAGATGATGATCCCAGGGACTGGGATGTTATAGCTATTACTGAAACATGGCTAAAGGAGGGGCAGGACTGGCAGCTCAATGTTCCAGGGTACAGATGCTATAGGAAAGATAGAGCAGGAGGTAAGAGAGGAGGGGGAGTTGCGTTCTTGATTAGGGAGGACATCACGGCAGTAGTGAGAGGGGATATATCCGAGGGTTCGCCCACTGAATCTATATGGGTAGAACTGAAGAATAAGAAGGGAGAGATCACTTTGATAGGATTGTACTACAGACCCCCAAATAGTCAACGGGAAATTGAGGAGCAAATATGTAAGGAGATTACAGACAGCTGCAAGAAAAATAGGGTGGTAATAGTAGGGGACTTTAACTTTCCCAACATTGACTGGGACAGCCATAGCATTAGGGGCTTGGATGGAGAGAAATTTGTTGAGTGTATTCAGGAGGAATTTCTCATTCAGTATGTGGATGGCCCGACTAGAGAGGGGGCAAAACTTGACCTCCTCTTGGGAAATAAGGAAGGGCAGGTGACAGAAGTGTTAGTGAGGGATCACTATGGGACCAGTAATCATAATTCCATTAGTTTTAAGATAGCTATGGAGAAGGATAGGTCTGGCCCAAAAGTTAAAATTCTAAATTGGGGAAAGGCCAATTTTGATGGTATTAGACAGGAACTTTCAGAAGTTGATTGGGAGAGTCTGTTGGCAGGCAAAGGGACGTCTGGTAAGTGGGAGGCTTTCAAAAGTGTGTTAACCAGGGTTCAGGGTAAGCACATTCCTTATAAAGTGAAGGGGAAGGCTGGTAGAAGTAGGGAACCTTGGATGACTCGGGGGATTGAGGCCCGAGTCAAAAAGAAGAAGGAGGCATATGACATGCATAGGCAGCTGGGATCAAGTGGATCCCTTGAAGAGTATAGAGATTGCGGGAGTAGAGTTAAGAAAGAAATCAGGAGGGCAAAAAGGGGACATGAGATTGCTTTGGCAGATAAGGCAAAGGAGAATCCAAAGAGCTTCTACAAATACATAAAGGGCAAAAGAGTAACTAGGGAGAGGGTAGGGCCTCTTAAGGATCAACAAGGTCATCTATGTGCAGAACCACAAGAGATGGGTGAGATCCTGAATGAATATTTCACATCGGTATTTATGGTTGAGAAAGGCATGGATGTTAGGGAACTTGGGGAAATAAATAGTGATGTCTTGAGGAGTGTACATATTACAGAGAGGGAGGTGCTGGAAGTCTTAACGCGCATCAAGGTAGATAAATCTCCGGGACCTGATGAAATGTATCCCAGGACGTTATGGGAGGTTAGGGAGGAAATTGCGGGTCCCCTAGCAGAGATATTTGAATCGACAGCTACAGGTGAGGTGCCTGAAGATTGGAGGGTAGCAAATGTTGTGCCTTTGTTTAAGAAGGGCGGCAGGGAAAAGCCTGGGAACTACAGACCGGTGAGCCTGACATCTGTAGTGGGTAAGTTGTTAGAGGGTATTCTGAGAGACAGGATCTACAGGCATTTGGAGAGGCAGGGACTGATTAGGAACAGTCAGCATGGTTTTGTGAGAGGAAAATCATGTCTCACGAATTTGATTGAGTTTTTTGAAAGGGTAACCAAGAAGATAGATGAGGGCTGTGCAGTAGACGTGGTCTGCATGGACTTTAGCAAAGCCTTTGACAAGGTACCGCATGGTAGGCTGTTACATAAGGTTAAATCTCACGGGATCCAAGGTGAGGTAGCCAATTGGATACAAAATTGGATTGACGACAGAAGACAGAGGGTGGTCGTAGAGGGTTGTTTTTCAAACTGGAGGCCTGTGACCAGCAGTGTGCCTCAGGGATCGGTGCTGGGTCCGCTGTTATTTGTTATTAATATTTATGATTTGGATGAGAATTTAGGAGGCATAGTTAGTAAGTTTGCAGATGACACCAAGATTGGTGGCATTGTGGACAGTGAAGAAGGTTATCTAGGATTGCAACGGGATCTTGATAAATTGGGCCAGTGGGCCGATGAATGGCAGATGGAGTTTAATTTAGATAAATGTGAGGTGATGCATTTTGGTAGATCGAATCGGGCCAGGACCTACTCCGTTAATGGTAGGGCGTTGGGGAGAGTTATAGAACAAAGAGATCTAGGAGTACAGGTTCATAGCTCCTTGAAAGTGGAGTCACAGGTGGATAGGGTGGTGAAGAAGGCATTCGGCATGCTTGGTTTCATTGGTCAGAACATTGAATACAGGAGTTGGGATGTCTTGTTGAAGTTGTACAAGACATTAGTAAGGCCACACTTGGAATACTGTGTACAGTTCTGGTCACCCTATTATAGAAAGGATATTATTAAACTAAAAAGAGTGCAGAAAAGATTTACTAGGATTCTACCGGGACTTGATGGTTTGACTTACAGGGAGAGGTTGGATAGACTGAGACTTTTTTC
Source organism: Heptranchias perlo (assembly GCF_035084215.1). Taxonomy (NCBI): domain Eukaryota; kingdom Metazoa; phylum Chordata; class Chondrichthyes; order Hexanchiformes; family Hexanchidae; genus Heptranchias; species Heptranchias perlo. The sequence goes on along the minus strand of NC_090344.1, from coordinate 50,184,116 downwards.
CCTAGAGAGTAGGAGGTTTAGGGGTGATCTTATAGAAGTCTATAAAATAATGAGGGGCATAGATAAGGTAGATAGTCAAAATCATTTCCCAAAGGTAGGGGAGTCTATAACGAGGGGGCATAGATTTAAGGTGAGAGGGGAGAGATACAAAAGGGTCCAGAGGGGCAATTTTTTCACTCAAAGGGTGGTGAGTGTCTGGAACGAGCTGCCAGAGGCAGTAGTAGAGGCAGGTACAATTTTGTCTTTTAAAAAGCATTTGGACAGTTACATGGGTAAGATGGGTATAGAGGGATATGGGCCAAGTGCAAGCAATTGGGACGAGCTTAGTGGTATAAACTGGTCGACATGGACATGTTGGGCCAAAGGGCCTGTTTCCATGTTGTAAACCTCTATGATTCTATGATACAAAAATTGGCCGTGTGGTTGATAGTGAGGAGGAAAGCTGCAGACTGCAGGAAGATATCAATGGACTGGTCAGGTGGGCAGAAAAGTGGCAAATGGAATTCATTCCAGAGAAGTGTGAGGTAATGCATTTGGGGAGGGCAAACAAGGCAAGGGAGTACACAATAAATGGGAGGATACTGAGAGGTGTAGAGGAAGTGAGACCTTGGAGTGCATGTCCACAGATCCCTGAAGGTAGCAGGACAGGTAGATAAGGTGGTTAAAAAGCCATATGGAATACTTTCCTTTATTAGCCGAGGCATAGAATATAAGAGCAGGGAGGTTATGCTGGAACTGTATAAAACACTGGTTTGGTCACAGCTTAAGTACTGTGTACAGTTCTGGTCACCACATTACAGGAAGGATGTAATTGAACAAGAGAGGGTACGGAGGAGATTTATGAGGATGTTGTCAGGACTGGAGAATTTTAGCTATGAGGAAAGATTGGATCGGCTGGGGTTGTTCTCTTTGGAACAGAGGAGGCTGAGGGGTGATTTAATTGAGGTGTACAAAATTATGAGGGGCCTGGATAGAGTGGATAGGAAGGACCTATTTCCCTTAGCAGAGCGGTCAATAACCAGGGGGCATAGATTTAAAGTGATTGGTAGAAGGATTGGAGGGAAGCTGAGGTAAATGTTTTCACCCAGAGGGTGGTGGGGGTCTGGAACTCACTGCCTGAAAGGGTGGTAGAGGCAGAAACCCTCAATTCATTTGAAAAGTATCTAGATGTGCGCCTGAAGTGCCAGAACCTACAGGGCTACGGACCAAGTGGAAAGTGGGATTCGGCTGGCCGGCTCATTTTCGGCCGGCGCGGACACAATGGGTTGAGTGGCCTCCTTCTGTGCCATAAATTTTCCATGAATCCATGAAGCCCAGGATCCCGTATGCCTTTTTAACTGCTTTCTCAACCTAGTTGCCCTACCTTTCTCCCTCGTGGGAATGTACCTAGACTGTACCTGAACCATCTCCTCTTCAAAGGCTGCCTATTGTTCGATTTTCAAAGATTTGTGCACATATACCCCCAGATCTCTTTGTTCCTGCACCCCCTTTAGAATTGTACCATTTAGTTTGTATTGCCTCTCCTCGTTCCTCCTGCCAAAATGTATCGCTTCGCACTTCTCTACGTTAAATTTCATCTGCCACATGTCCTCCCATTCTACCAGCCTGTCCATATCCTCTTGAAATCTATCACTATCCTCCTCACTGTATACTGCACTTCCAAGTTTTGTGTCATCTGCAGATTTTGAAATTGTGCCCTGTACACCCAAGTCCAAGTCATTAATATATCTGAAAAAAAGCAGTGGTCCTAGTACTGACCCCTAGGGAACACCACTGTACACCTCCCTCCATACCGAAAAACAACTGTTCACCACTACTCTCTGTTTCCTGTCACTTAGCCAGTTCTGTATCCATGCTGCCACTGCCCCTTTTCTTCCAAAGGCTTCAACTTTGCTGACAAGCCTATTATGTGGCACTTTATCAAACGCCTTTTGAAAGTCCATATACACCACATGAACCGCATTGCCCCCATCGACCCTCTCTGTTACCTCATCAAAAAACTCAATCAAGTTAGTTAAACACGATTTGCCTTTAACAAATCCATGCTGGTTTTCCTTTATTAATCCAGACTTGTCCAAATGACGATTAATTTTGTCCTGAATTATCGTTTCTAAAAGCTTCACCATCATCGAGGTTAAACTGACTGGCATGTACTTGCCAGGTTTATCCTCACACACTTTTTTGAACAAGGGTGCAACGTTTGCAATTCTCCAGTTCTCTGGCATCGTCCCCATATCTACAGATGTTTGGAAGATTATGGCCAGCACCTCTGCAATTTCCACCCTTACTTCCCTCAGCAACCGAGGATGGATCCCATCCGGACCGGGTGACTTATCTACTTTAAGTACAGCCAGCCTTTCTCGCACCTCCTCTTTATCAATTTTTAGCCCATCCAGTATCCTAACTCCCTCCTCTTTTACTGTGACTTTGGCAGCATCTTCTTCCTTAGTAATGACAATTGCAAAGTACTCATTTAACACCTCAGCCATGCCCTCTGCCTCCATAGTAGATCTCCTTTATGGTCCCGAATCAGCCCCATCCCTCCTCCTACTACCCGTTTAATATTTATATGCCTGTGGAAGACTTTTGGATTCCCTTTCATGTTAGCCACCAGTCTATGCTCGTATTCTCTCTTTGCCCCTCTTATTTCCTTTTTCACTTCTCTGTACTTTCTATATTCAGCCTGGTTCTCACTTGTTATCAACCTGACATCTGTCATACGCCCCCTTTTTCCGCTTCATCTTACTCTTTATCTCTTTCGTCATCCAGTGAGCTCTGGCTTTAGTTGCCCTACCTTTCTCCCTCGTGGGAATGTACCTAGACTGTACCTGAACCATCTCCTCTTCAAAGGCTGCCTATTGTTCGATTTTCATTTTGCCTGTCAATCTTTGATTCCAATTTACCTGGGCCAGATTTGTTCTCAACCCACTGAAACTGGCCCTCCTCCAATTAAGTATTTTTACTCTAGATTACTCCTTGTCCTTTTCCATAACTAATCTAAACCTTATGATGCTATGATCACTGTTCCCTAAATGTTCCCCCACTGACACTTGCTCCACTTGGCCCACCTCATTCCTCAGAACCAGATCCAGCAATGCCTCCTTCCTCGTTGGGCCAGAAACATACCAGAAAGTTCTCCTTAACACACTTCAGAAATTCCTCCTCCTCTTTGCCCTTTACACTATTACTGTCTCAGTCTATATTAGGATAGTTGAAGTCCCCTATTATCACGACTATATAGTTCTTGCACCTCTGTAATTTCCTTGCAAAATTGCTCCTCTATATCCTTGCCACTAGTTGGTGGCCTATAGAATACACCCAGTAGTGTAATGGTTTATTAACTCGAACCAAATAGATTCTGTCCTTGACCCCTCAAGGACATCCTCTCTCTCCAGCACCGCAATATTCTCCTTAATCAAGATGTGGAGATGCCGGTGATGGACTGGGGTTGACAATTGTAAACAATTTTACAACACCAAGTTATAGTCCAACAAATTTATTTTAAATTCCACAAGCTTTCGGAGGCTTCCTCCTTCGTCAGGTGAACGGTGTGGAAAATCACCTGACGAAGGAGGAAGCCTCCGAAAGCTTGTGGAATTTAAAATAAATTTGTTGGACGATAACTTGGTGTTGTAAAATTGTTTACAACTCCTTAATCAACACTGCCACCCACTCCTTTCTTTCCTTCCCGATCTTTCTTCAGCACCTTGTATCCAGGAACATTTAGTACCCAATCCTGCCCTTTTTTTGAGCCAGGTCTCCGTTATCGCCACAACATCATATTCCCATGTGGCTGTTTGCGCCTGCAGCTCACCAACCTTGTTTACCACACTTTGTGCGTTTACACACACGCACTGTAAACCTATCTTAGACCTTCTCGAATTCTCTCTTCGTCTGATCCCACCTGATGCTGCACTATCTCGTGCTATCTGTTTCTCCCAATCCTTTGTGCACCTGGTTTCTCCTTCCCAATGCTACATCCTGGTGCCCATCCCCCTGCCAAATTAGTTTAAACCTTTCCCCACGGCACGAGTGAACCTTCCCGCGAGGACTTTGGTCCCAGCTCTGTTGAGGTGCAACCCGTCCGTCTTGAACAGGTCCCCGCTGCCCCAGAACTGGTCCCGATGCCATAAATGTAAGTCTTTCTTTCTGAGATAGTAATCAGGAGTGGGATTTTACCCCTCGCTAGCCCGGGGACACCGAGGTCGATTGAACCTTGGATCTAACTTGTCTGTGTGGCTCAGTACCCCACATCAAGGTACCTGGGGAGCATTGTTGGGACAGTCGGAATTCACTATCACCTGGAATAAAGAATAAAAATTGTAACCTGGACTTCTCATGTCTTTGCTGGATAAAGGAACCAGCTATGATATGTTATATAGGACCAGGAGGAGGCCATTCAGCCCCTCGAGCCTGTTTTGCCATTCAGTGAGGTCATGGCTGACCTGTATCTTAACTCCATTTACCTGCCTTGGTTCCGTAACCCTTTATACCCTTGCCTAACAAAAATCAATCAATCTCCAGTTTAAAATTTTCAATTAATCCCCAGTTGGGGGAGAGAGTTCCAAATTTCCACTGCCCTTTGTGTGAAGAAATGCTTCCTGACATCACCCCTGAATGGCCGGGCTCTAATTTTAAGGTTATGCCCCCTTGTTCTGGACTCCCCCCACCAGAGGAAAGAGTTTCTCTCCATCCACCCGATCAAATCCTTCAATCTGTTAAATACCTCAATTAGATCACCCTGCAATCTTCCATACTTGAGGGAACACAACCCTAGTCTATGGAACCTGTCCTCATAATTTAACCCTTTTAGCCCTGCTATTATTCTGGGGGAGGTTGAGGAACTAGCAGGGCCACCAATACTGAGCAATGGATTCTCTTTACGTTGTCAGCGTCAGGTACCCCTTGGCCAGAGCCAGATGTTGGGGCGTGCTTCAGCTGCTCCCCCCACTCAACCCTAACCTCAGAGACGCACCAACCTTTCCTCAGTGTGAGGTTTCCAGTTCCCAGACGAGCCATCCCAGCAGGTTCACTCACAAATTAATGGGAAATTCTTGGCATTTTGGTGCTGTGGGTTGAGGAACAAGTCAGCTATAATCTAACAGAACGGCGGAGCAGGCTCGAGGGGCTGAATGGCCGACTCCTGTTCCTATGAGATTGCCCAAACTCTCTTCACTGAAGATCCTTACAGTAAGGAAAGAAGATTTCCATCCTATCACAAAGGAACATAGGAGCAGGAGTAGGCCATTCAGCCTCTCGAGTTCAATGAAATCATGGCTGAACTGTATCTTAACTCCATCTACTTGCCTTGGTTCCGTAACCCTTAATATCCTTGCCTAACAAAAATACCTGCCCCAAGGGGTGAAATGACATGGTTAGAACCCAATTAGTTCCCGAGTTTTTTTTTTATTCGTTCATGGGATGTGGGCGTCGCTGGCGAGGCCGGCATTTATTGCCCATCCCTAATTGCCCTTGAGAAGGTGGTGGTGAGCCGCCTTCTTGAACCGCTGCAGTCCGTGTGGTGAAGGTTCTCCCACAGTGCTGTTAGGAAGGGAGTTCCAGGATTTTGACCCAGCGATGATAAAGGAACGGCGATATATTTCCAAGTCGGGATGGTGTGTGACTTGGAGGGGAACGTGCAGGTGGTGTTGTTCCCATGTGCCTGCTGCCCTTGTCCTTCTAGGTGGTAGAGGTCGCGGGTTTGGGAGGTGCTGTCGAAGAAGCCTTGGAGAGTTGCTGCAGTGCATCCTGTGCATGGTGCACACTGCAGCCACAGTGCGCCGGTGGTGAAGGGAGTGAATGTTTAGGGTGATGGATGGGGTGCCTATCAAGCGGGCTGCTTTATCTTCGATGGTGCCGAGCTTCTTGAGTGTTGTTGGAGCTGCACTCATCCAGGCAAGTGGAGAGTATTCCATCACACTCCTGACTTGTGCCTTGTAGATGGTGGAAAGGCTTTGGGGAGTCAGGAGGTGAGTCACTCGCCGCAGAATACCCAGCCTCTGACCTGCTCTTGTAGCCACAGTATTTATATGGCTGGTCCAGTTAAGTTTCTGGTCAATGGTGACCCCCAGGAAGTTCATGGTGGGGGATTCGGCGATGGTAATGCCGTTGAATGTCAAGGGGAGGTGGTGAGACTCTCTCTTGTTGGTGATGGTCATTGCCTGGAACTTATTTGGCGTGAATGTTACTTGCCACTTATGAGCCCAAGCCTGGATGTTGACCAGGTCTTGCTGCATGCGGGCTCGGACTGCTTCATTATTTGAGGGGTTGCGAATGGAACTGAACACTGCAATCATCAGCGAAAATCCCCATTTCTGACCTTATGATGGAGGGAAGGTCATTGATGAAGCAGCTGAAGATGGTTGGGCCTAGGGCACTGCCCTGAGGAACTCCTGCAGCAATGCCCTGGGGCTGACATGATTGGCCTCCAACAACCACTACCATCTTCCTTTGTGCGAGGTATGACTCCAGCCACTGGAGAGTTTTCCCCCTGATTCCCATTGACTTCAATTTTACTAGGGCTCCTTGGTGCCACACTCGGTTAAATGCTGCCTTGATGTCAAGGGCAGTCACTCTCACCTCACCTCTGGAATTCAGCTCTTTTGTCCATGTTTGGACCAAGGCTGTAATGAGGTCTGGAGCCGAGTGGTCCTGGCGGAACCCAAACTGAGCATCGGTGAGCAGGTTATTGGTGAGTAAGTGCCGCTTGATAGCACTGTCGACGACACCTTCCATCACTTTGCTGATGATTGAGAGTAGACTGATGGGGCGGTAATTGGGCGGATTGGATTTGTCCTGCCTTTTGTGGACAGGACATACCTGGGCAATTTTCCACATTGTCGGGTAGATGCCAGTGTTGTAGCTGTACTGGAACAGCTTGGCTAGAGGCGCAGCTAGTTCTGGAGCACAAGTCTAGTTTGAGCAGTTATGAACAACAGAATCACTGTCTGGATCCATTTGGACATCCCAGTCTGAATATTGCTTTTGGATTCCTGCCAGTTTTATCTTGGGCAATGCACTCAATCCACTTCAACACTTCAGCACTTGGATCAGCCCCACCCGCCTATTTCAGGTTAGTAATTCAGTGCGGTTAAAGGGCTCGAGTCAGCGCGTGCAGACGAATTATCAGGCAGATTAAGTAAACTCTGAGAACTCAGTGAAACAGCGGAACACCAGAGATCCCTGGGGTACACTTGGTTGAGATTCTGCCCACTCATTATTCTCTTGACCGCACACACGCCAAGAATTTGGGCATTCAAAGCCTTGGTCAACGATGACAGAGTTCGGACGAGGGATCAAAAACATTTCACAACACTCAGAGGCAAACCCAGTCAAACAATTAGAAAAGCCTTGGGATGCACATAGCTCACCAAATACATCTCCTCCCGAACCTAGTCACGCATAAAATAAATCCCTGTCGGCGCGCAGGCTAAACAAACTGCTCCAAAGCACCTCAGACCTTGCAGCATCTGATAATAAATCTTGACCATCCGTTTTTCACTGCATGTCAAATATTTTCTAATTAACATCTAATTTTTTTTTGGGGGGAGGGGGTGGAATTACGGAAGGAGGAACTGAAGGACGAGGTCATACTACGTGTTAGAACATAGACTGTCCATCGGTGTCAGCCTTGGCTCAGTGGTAGCCCTCCCGTCTCCGAATCAGACGGTTGTGAGTACATCTCCCACTCCAGCGACTTCAAAACATAATCTCGGCTGACACTTGAGTGCGATACCGACAGAGTGCTGCACCGTCGGAGGTGCCGTCTTTCAGATGAGACGTTAAACCGAAGCCCCGTCTGCCCTCTCAGGTGGACGTAGCACTATTTTGAAAAAGAGCAGGAGATTTCTCCCCGGTATCCTGGCCAATATTTATCCCTCAACCAACACCTTAAACAGATTATCTGGTCATTATCACATCGCTGTTTGTGGGACCTTGTTGTGCGCAAATTTCTTACATAGAAACATAGAAAATAGGAGCAAGAGTAGGCCATTCGGCCCTTCGGGCCTGCTCCGCCATTCAAAATGATCATGGCTGATCGTCTAACTCAGTACCCTGTTCCCACTTTTTCCCCATATCCCTTGATCCCTTTAGCATTAAGAAATATATCTAGCTCCTTCTTGAATACATCTAATGACTTGGCCTCCACTGCCTTCTGTGGTAGAGAATTCCACAGGTTCACCACACTCTGAGTGAAGAAATTTCTCCTCATCTCGGTTCTGAATGGCATTCCCCGTATCCTGAGACTGTGATCCCTGGTTCTGGACTCCCCGGCCATCGGGAACATCCTCCCTGCATCTAGTCTGTCTAGTGCTGTTAGAATTTTATGTTTCGATGAGATCACATCTCATTCTTCTAAACTCCAGTGAATATAGGCCTAGTCAACCCAACCTCTCCTCATACGTCAGTCCTGCCATCCCGGGAATCAGTCTGGTAAACCTTCGTCGCACTCCCTCCATGGCAAGGACATCCTTCCTCAGATAAGGAGACCAAAACTGCACACAATACTCCAGATGTGGTCTCACCAAGGTCCTGTATAACTGCAGTAAGACATCCCTGCTCCTGTACTCAAATCCTCTTGCAATGAAGGCCAACATACCATTCGCCTTCCTAACTGCTTGCTGCACCTGAATGCTCGCTTTCAGCGACTGGTGTACAAGGACACCCAGGTCTCGTTGTACCTCCCCTTTTCCCAATCTATCACCATTCAGATAATAATCTGCCTTTCTGTTTTTACAACCAAAGTGGATAACCTCACATTTATCCACGTTATACTGCATCTGCCATGTTCTTGCCCACTCACCCAACTTGTCTAAATCACATTGGAGCCTCTTTGCATCCTCCTCACAGCTCACATTCCACCCCAGCTTTGTGTCGTCTGCAAACTTGGAAATGTGACATTTAGTTCCCTCATCCAAATCATTGATATATATTGTGAATAGCTGGGGCCCAAGCACTGATCCCTGCGTTACCCCACTAGTCACTGCCTGCCACCTGGAAAAAGACCCATTTATTCCTACTCTCTGTTTCCTGTCTGTCAACCAATTCTCAATCCATGCCAGTTTATTCCCCCCAATCCCATGTGCTTTAATTTTGCACACTAACCTCTTGTGTGGGACCTTATCAAAAGCCTTCTGAAAATCCAAATACACCACATCCACTGGTTCTCCCCTATCTATTCTACTAGTTACATCCTCAAAAAACTCCAGTAGATTTGTTAAGCATGATTTCCCTTTCATAAACCCAGGCTGACTTTGTCCAATCCCGTTAATGCCCTCCAAGTGTTCTGTTATCACATCTTTTATAATAGACTCTAGCATTTTCCCCACTACTGATTTTAGGCTAACTGGTCTGTAATTCCCTATTTTTTCTCTCCCTCCTTTTTTAGATAGTGGGGTTACATTTGCCACCTTCCAATCCGTAGGAACTGTTCTAGAGTCTATCGAATTTTGGAAGATGATCACCAATGCATCCACTATTTCCAGGGCCACTTCCTTTAGTACTCTGGGATGTAGTTTATCAGGCCCTGGGGATTTGTCAGCCTTTAGCCCCATTAATTTCCCAAGCACTATTTTTTTTACTAATACTGGTTTCCTTCAGTTCCTCCCTCTCACTAGATCCTTGGTTCCCTAACATTTCTGGCAGGTTATTTGTGTCCTCCTTTGTGAAGACAGAACCAAAGTATGTGTTTAATTGTTCTGCCATTTCTTTGTTCCCCATTATAATTTCCCCCATTTCTGACTGTAAGGGACCTACATTTGTCTTCACTAATCTTTTTCTCTTGACATATTTATAGAAGCTTTTACAGTCAGTTTTTATGTTCCCTGCTAGTTTACTCTCATACTCTATTTTTCCCCTCTTAATCAATCTCTTTGTCCTCCTTTGCTGAATTCTGAACTGCTCCCAATCCTCAGGCTTGCCGCTTTTTCTGGCAATTTTATATGTCTCCTTTTTGGATCAAATACTATCCCTAATTTCTTTTGTAATGATGTGGAGATGCCAGTGATGGACTGGGGTTGACAATTGTAAACAATTTTACAACACCAAGTTATAGTCCAGCAATTTTATTTTAAATTCACAAGCTTTCGGAGGCTACCTCCTTCCTCAGCTGAGGAAGGAGGTAGCCTCCGAAAGCTTGTGAATTTAAAATAAAATTGCTGGACTATAACTTGGTGTTGTAAAATTGTTTATAATTTCTTTTGTAAGCCACGGTTGAGCCACCTTTCCTGTTTTATTTTTGCGCCAGACAGGGATGAATAATTGTTGTAGTTCCTGCACACGTTCTTTAAATATTAGCCATTGCCTATCCACCGTCATCCCTTTTAGTAAAGTTCCCCAATCTATCATAGCCAACTCGCACCTCATACTTTCGTTGTTTCCTTTATTTAGATTCAGGACCCTAGTTTCGGATTCAACTACTTCACTCTCCACCTTAATGAGGAATTCTATCATGTTATGGTCGCTCTTCCCAAAGGGACCCCGCACAACAAGATTGTTAATTAATCCTTTCTCATTGCACAATACCCAGTCTAGGATCGCCTGTTCTCTAGTTGGTTCCTCAACGTATTGGTCTAGAAAACCATCACGTACACACTCCAGGAATTCCTCCCCCACAGTATTATTGCTAATTTGGTTTGACCAATCTATATGTCGATTAAAGTCACCCATGATTATAGTTGTACCCTTCTTGCATGCGTCTCTAATTTCCTGTTTAATGCCCTCCCCTACATCTCCACTACTGTTTGGGGGCCTATAGACAACCCCCACCAACATTTTCTGCCCCTTGGTGTTTCTTAGCTCCACCCATACAGATTCCACATTGTGATTTTCCGAGCCAATATCCTTCCTCACTGTTGCATTGATTTCCTCCTTTACTAACAGCGCTACCCCACCTCCTTTCCCTTTTTGCCTGTCCTTCCTAAATATTGAATACCCCTGGATGTTCAGTTCCCATCCTTGGTCACCCTGCAGCCATGTCTCCATAATCGCAACTATATCATAACTGTTAATATCTATCTGCGCTGTTAATTCATCTAGCTTATTGCGAATGCTCCGTGCATTTAGACACAATGCCTTTAGACTTGTCTTTTTAAGATCGCTAGTCATCTTAGTTTTATTTTGCACTATGGCCTTATTTGTTTTTCGCCCTTGTTTTCTCTGCCTTCCACTATTGCTTCTTCCCTTTCTGTCTTTTGTTTCTATCCTTGTTTCCCCCTCCTCTGTCTCCCTGCTCAGGTTCCCATCCCCCTGCCATTCTCGTTTAAACCTTCCCCAACAGCACTAGCAAACACCCCCGCGAGGACATCGGTCCCGGTCCTGCTTGGGTGTAACCCGTCCCGCTTGTACAGGTCCCACCTTCCCCAGAACGGTCCCAATGTCCCAGGAATCTCAATCCCTCCCTCCTACACCATCCCTGCAGCCACGCATTCATCCTGTCTATTCTCCTGTTCCTATACTCACCAGCACGTGGCACTGGTAGTAATCCTGAGATCACTACCTTTGAGGTCCTGCTTTTTAATTTATCTCCTAACTCCTTAAATTCACCTTGCAGGACCTCATCCCTTTTTTTACCTATGTCATTGGTACCGATATGGACCACAACTACTGGCTGTTCACCCTCCCCCTCCAGAATGCCCTGCAGCCGCTCCGTGACATCCTTGACCCGAGCACCAGGGGGAGGCAACATACCATCCTGGAGTCACGTTTGCGGTCACAGAAACGCCTATCTGTTACCCTGACAATTGAATCCCCTATCACTATAGCCCTGCCACTCTTCCTCCTCCCCTCCTGTCAGGCTTCTTGCCGTGTTTCCCATATTACAGCAGTGACTACACTTCAAAAGTATTAATTGGCTGTAAAGCGCTTTGGGACGTCCTGAGGTTGTGAAAGGGGCTATATAAATGCAAGTTCTTTCTTTATTTCTGGGTACTGACTGCTATTGCTGTCTCTCATTAATGCATGATCTCTCTCAATCTCTTCTCGCTCTCTCTCTCATGAATGAGTGAGTGTCTGTTAAGTTTGCCCGTGGATTTCTCATTTGGATTTTTATTCCAATTTGTTTAGGAATTGATAGGAATCTGAAGCTCACCCAAACTGGGATACCCCTGGAGGACAGGGTGCCAGAGATGAGCCCCCACTGCCCAGCGGTAGATCACTGGGCTCAAGCAGTGTATGTTGCAAAGCCCCAGAAGTAATTCCAAGGAAATAAATAATGTTCCTCAGAATTGTATTCAGAGTTTAGGACCAGCAACAAATCTGAAAGTGGAATTAACTGAACCAATCAGCCTCCAACACCCGTTCAATGCCAAATGAAATCGACAGTTGAACAAGGTTTCATTCCAATTTCAGCCCAGCTACCTTCTCAACAAATGAAGCTGACATTAAAGTCTGGTGAACTGGCGCAGTTGGGAGCATGAGAATGTCTGGATATGTCACGAAAACCTGACCACACAAGGGAAGCAACCTCAACAGACAAGATAATGCAATCAGGCTCACTGAAACTTACCTCCAGTTTTGAAACATTTCCAGCCTCGAATCCACATATCTTTAGATGACCCTAAAGTAAAGTCTGCAAGTCTACCACAGATTATTGAGCAGCTTTGCATGTACGTTGTGACGTCGTCCATGGTACACGACCTTGCGAGTACATGCTCACATGGGAGCAATGGCCACTCAGACGAGTTCGCACTCTGAATCAAAATGAGACAATAATCTTAAATAGGGTCAGGGATAATCTTAAATAGGATCAGGGATGATCGTAAATAGGATCAGGGATGATCGTAAATAGGATCAGGGATAATCGTAAATAGGGTCAGGGATAATCTTAAATAGGGTCAGGGATAATCGTAAATAGGGTCAGGGACAATCTTAAATAGGATCAGGGATGATCGTAAATAGGATCAGGGATGATCGTAAATAGGATCAGGGATAATCGTAAATAGGGTCAGGGATAATCTTAAATAGGGTCAGGGATAATCGTAAATAGGGTCAGGGACAATCTTAAATAGGATCAAGGAGAATCGTAAATAGGGTCAAGGAGAATCGTAAATAGGGTCAGGGATAATCGTAAATAGGGTCAGGGATAATCGTAAATAGGGTCAGGGATAATCGTAAATAGGGTCAGGGATAATCGTAAATAGGATCAGGGATAATCGTAAATAGGATCAGGGATAATCGTAAATAGGGTCAGGGATAATCGTAAATAGGGTCAGGGAGAATCGTAAATAGGATCAGGGATAATCGTAAATAGGGTCAGGGATAATCGTAAATAGGGTCAGGGAGAATCGTAAATAGGGTCAGGGATAATCGTAAATAGGGTCAGGGATAATCGTAAATAGGGTCAGGGAGAATCGTAAATAGGATCAGGGATAATCGTAAATAGGGTCAGGGATAATCGTAAATAGGGTCAGGGAGAATCGTAAATAGGGTCAGGGATAATCGTAAATAGGGTCAGGGATAATCGTAAATAGGGTCAGGGATAATCGTAAATAGGGTCAGGGAGAATCGTAAATAGGGTCAGGGAGAATCGTAAATAGGGTCAGGGAACTCAAACCAACCTGTCAGGTAGAATACTGAGAGTAGATACAGAGGGGATATTGCAGCGGGCTGCAGAACTTGAAGGAACTGTGTCGTGGCATCAGCCCAGATCTCCCCATCACATCAGCCCAGATCTCCCCATCACATCAGCCCAGATCTCCCCATCACATCAGCCCAGATCTCCCCATCACATCAGCCCAGATCTCCCCATCACATCATCCCTAACAGACAACAGTTACAGGGCATGGGGCAGCTGAGGGTGTGGGTGGGTGGGTAGCAAAAGAATTATTTTTTCCATATACTGAAAACCATGTCTAAAAATGCTGAACATTGAACCTTGCTAATCTGGAAGCTGTGTACATATTAATATGAATCTGTATTTTTGCACAGGTTGGTACAGAGGGTATAGTCTTCGGAACAAATCGAAGAAGGTAGTGTGCCTTTTCTTTTTACCGCTGTTTCACTGTTACTGAAATACAGCATATAGTTAAAACTCCAAGTTATAACAACAGTCATGGACAAGACGAGGCCATTCAGCTCCTCACTCTGAGATCACAACTTTGCCATTACAGCATCCAATTGCATTTTGAATGTCCTGAAAGTTTTTGTGTCACTATTACATTGCCTGGCAGATTATTCAAAGCCTTTTGCATTCTGAATAAAGAAGTTATATCTTCCATCTGTTCTAGATGTAATTTAAAATCTCAGTAATTTAAAATGTATATCCTGCAGGGCTATGAGGAAAGGCCAGGAGAGTGGGACCAATTGGATAGCTCTTTCAAAGAGCTGGCATAGGCACGATGGGCTGAATGGCCTCCTTCTGTACTGTATCATTCTATGGTCCCACTTTCCCTCCTTATTTTGGGTTGACCGTATCTACACCGTGTAATATTTTGCGTCCTTCAGTGAGCTTCTCTCAAGACGGTAGAGCTTGTGATTATTTAGTCTCTCCTTGTAGCTCATCCTCTTCCAGAGAAGCTCACAGTGCAAATTGTTTTCATCGGAGAAAAGAAGGTTGAGAGGGAACAAGATCCAGAGCTTTAAAATGCTGAGAGGCAGAAATGATGTAAATGAGAGCAGATTGCTTTACACCAGCGCAGAAACTGGAGGACATGAGGATTCCTCCCCCCACCTGCCCAGGAGAGTATTAGGTATTTGTACTATACTCCATGCTAAAGCAGTTCATGCAGTGTTCATTAACACCTTTTTCAGAAAAAGAATTGTTTGAATGTCTGGTTAACAGGATTGAAAGGTCTCCCGGCAGCTCAGTGGGTAAACGAACCACCTGTCGTGGGACTGAGCCAGACAGCTCGGGAAGATCCCAAGTTTGGCCCTGGCCTGTGCTCGGTCAGAGCGAGGGAGCGAGGGAGGGTGGAGGGGGAGAAATCGGTGAGGATTCCCACTCACGATCACTGTCCAGTGACTCCTGCTGGAAAACGTCTGTGTGAGGTTACCGGGTGAAGGACGGGCAACAGGCTTGGCTTTGAGGTGACCCCCTTGGTCGAATAGTTTTCCGACACTCACTGCCTGATGGCACACATGACGATTAGCTACTTGAGTGAGGTCCTGCAAGGGTGGTGGTGGGGGGGGGGGTTGCAGCATCACTGCCGATGATCTGAATCAGTGCTTTCGAGACAGGAGAGGGAACAAAGGGAGGAGATACTGTGCTCTCTGTGGATTTGAAGTCAATTAAACTGCTTTATCCCCCCACCTCACAGGGTATATTTCCTGCGACGTACATTCATTTGAAAGAAGCAACAGTGGAAGGTGGAGGGTGAGTACAAGTGCCCTCTGGGGTTAGCGTATTGGAACAGAAACCCACCGAGAACACCACAATCTCCCTGTTCCTCCTGGTCCGAAAAAAAATACCATCGTTCAAATGTATATTGTCGCGGAGGGTGTTTGAAAGAAGCCAAGTGAGTGCATTGCTCAAAGGATGAAAGAGAACAGTTCTACGTTTAGCCACTTTCCCTCTTAACGTTAATTCAAGACACGATACTGTGGCTCCGATTTTTGCAGTTACAAATTAAGGTGAGGTGTAAAAAGGCGGCTGTGCACATCCGCGTGCTGACGGCCCCATCGACTCCCCCCGCTCTCGCACGCCCTCAGAATTCCAGGTGAGGCAGGACCCCACTTGCCCCACCCGACCAGCCGCCTCTGGGGAGGCAACAAAGATGGCCAGGCGGATTAGGAAGCCAGCCTCATTACTTATTACTTCTGCAGTGACACAGGAGGTTTGGGGGATGGTCAGGTGATCAGTGTTAACACTAAAACTTCAGTCAAGTGTGACGGCGGGTGTGGAAAATGTTCAGAATGTTTCCAGTTAAAACTACCCCACAAAGCAGTTCTAGATTATGGGGTAGATTGTGCGTTAGTGTAAATCGGGCGCTGGCGAGTCAGCAGATCATTTTACATCTCTCCCCATTTTTAATTCCGTTGACCTCGGGGGAAATAAACTTCGTCGGAGATGTCAAGCAGGCTGCCGACTCACTATCACCTGTTTTACACTATCGAGATCCACCCCGTGTCTTCCACACTTGGGTTGTGTCTGGAGAGACTTGTATAACACTAGTGAATTCATGGAGGTCACGGGTCATTGGTTGGTGGTACGAGCCTTGAAGTCACGACACAAGTGTTTTGAAGAGATTTAGTGCGACAGTAACATCGTCACCTGACGCGTTGCTTGCCTCCATGTCTGATGCCAATAGCCAGAAGTGTCCTAGATTATTACTTCAGTAAAATAAAATATAACCTTGTA
This sequence comes from Heptranchias perlo, assembly GCF_035084215.1. Taxonomy (NCBI): domain Eukaryota; kingdom Metazoa; phylum Chordata; class Chondrichthyes; order Hexanchiformes; family Hexanchidae; genus Heptranchias; species Heptranchias perlo. The sequence continues at coordinate 50,167,822 of NC_090344.1, read as the reverse complement.
TTTGGCATACTATGACATTAGAATTTGGTCCAGAAATAAAGCAGTAGCTTCTGCTTGCTAAGAGAACAGGTTCATTGTTCCAACTTCCAAGTAACACCCTGCCCAGCTCAAATGGTCTCTTGCAAAACAAAGAGATGGGTAAATGGAAAGAGCGTCTATTGACACCACTTTGTCAGCCAATGAATTGGAGGCGGGGCGGGACTTACGGCAGGACTCGCAGCAAACGGTCCATTTTACAGCAAACAAAATCTATTTGCTCAGCAAACCGAGTCTGTTTAAACAGCGCACTACTGCAAACAGTCTGCAGAGTCTCTACAAACTACAGCAAACTGAGCTCATAACCGAAACTACAGCAATGTCTCCCGATCAAAGCAAGGTGATTTCTCCAGCAAAATGCAATGAGTGGAGGTTAGGAACATAGGAACATCGGAACAGGAGTAGGCCATTCAGCCCCTCGTGCCTGCTCCGCCATTTGATAAGATCATGGCTGATCTGTGATCTAACTCCATATACCTGCCTTTGGCCCATATCCCTTAATACCTTTGGTGCCAAAAAGCTATCTATCTCACATTTAAATTTAATAATTGAGCTAGTATCAATTGCCGTTTGCGGAAGAGAGTTCCAAACTTCTTCCACCCTTTGTGTGTAGAAATGTTTTCTAATCTCACTCCTGAAAGGTCTGGCTCTAATTTTTAGACTCTGCCCCCTACTCCTAGAATCCCCAACCAGCGGAAATAGTTTCTCTCTATCCACCCTATCTGTTCCCCTTAATATCTTATAAACTTCGATCAGATCACCCCTTAACCTTCGAATCTCTAGAGAATACTAGAGAGAAACTATTTCCGCTGGTTGGGGATTCTAGGAGTAGGAGGCACAGTCTAAAAATTAGAGCCAGACCTTTCAGGAGCAAGATTAGAAAACATTTCTACACACAAAGGGTGGTCGAAGTTTGGAACTCTCTTCCGCAAACGGCAATTGATACTAGCTCAATTGCTAAATTTAAATCTGAGATAGATAGCTTTTTGGCAACCAAAGGTATTAAGGGATATGGGCCAAAGGCAGGTATATGGAGTTAGATCACAGATCAGCCATGATCTTATCAAATGGTGGAGCAGGCACGAGGGGCTGAATGGCCTACTCCTGTTCCTATGTTCCTAAGTCCGGGTATCATTCTAGTAAACCTATGCTGCACTCCCTCCAAGGCCAATATGTCCTTCCGAAGGTGCGGTGCCCAGAACTGCTCACAGTACTCCAGGTGCGGTCTAACCAGGGTTTTGTATAGCTGCAGCATAACTTCTGCCCCCTTGTACTCCAGTCCTCCAGATATAAAGGCCAGCATTCCATTAGCCTTATTGATCATTTTCTGCACTTGTTCATGACACTTCAACGATCTATGTACCTGAACCCCTAAGTCCCTTTGGACATCCACTGTTTTTAACTTTTTACCATTTAGAAAGTACCCTGTTCTATCCTTTTTTGATCCAAAGTGGATGACCTCACATTTGTCTGCATTGAATTCCATCTGCCACAGTTTTGCCCATTCACCTAATCTATAGTTACATAATACAAATTACGTGCATAAAATCAATCCCAGTCACTTCCAGCAGTGCGGTCTCCAGGCGTGATTGACTGGGAATAGTGGTGTCACCATATGCAGCCGTATCTGGAGGCCAACTATTCCCTGCAGGCATTTACAAGCATCGATCCAATCCAGGGCATCAGGTGACTTCCAAGTCCCCTTCAGCAAAGGCCATTATCTCTCTCCCAATGTAGGATAATTGGCTTAAACTGACCAGGAACTCTGCTTATTTGCTGCAGGAGAGTCACGTGGTTTCTCTTGCTGTTACTGATGTTCTGTTCCCGTAACACAGAGATTGCTCAATGTTTGAAATAGCCGTTGGCTTGGGACCAGGTACACTCCCAAATGTGGGATTGAAGAAGCCTTCCGTTCTCCAGTATTAATAGCCACGCAAGCCTGGGGACCACAGCCCTGAGCTGTCTCCAGGAATTGGAAAAGGCCATTTCACTCAACAGGCACACACGGTTTTTTGGTTGACCTCAGTAACACCTTCTCACCAAATCCCTCTATCCTCTCTTTCTCCAAATTTCTGTGTTCACTGTTTTAAATACAGAGGAATGTTTCGAGTTGTCTCTTGAATCTGTTTCTCTTGTTTGTTTTGATGCCCTTCCCCAGTGATTTATTCCACGTGTCTGCTGCTGTTTGGGTGAAATAGTTCTGCCTAACTTCACAATTTATTCCGAATTTCCAAACCTCCTTGAACTCTTCATCAATGTGAAGAATTTTTATGAATCAGGTTTTTCAAACTGTTTCATAATTCTGAAATATTAAATTGGGTCACTTTTTTAATGAAAAAAAGCCCAACTTTCTGAACCTCTCCTTGTAATTTAGATTCCAGAGGCCAGTTATAACCTTGGTTGCCTTACACTATCCTCTCGAGGACAGTAACATCCTTCCTATGGTATATGACTAGTACTGTACAGAGACCCAAATGGGTTACACAGTAATGATATCAACTCCACAAATCCTGTATGATTGTTCCATTCAATCCTTGCTCTCAACTTTGAATTCCTTACTCTAATATTAAATATTTTGGATTCGGTTGCATTGAACTGTGTTTGCCGGCCACTGGCCCAGTTTCTTATTTTACATTTCTGTTTTACAGACAGGATGAGACTGTCATTCCCAGTGAAGTGCCACTGATCCAAGAACTCACCATGACCCTGAGAGAGTGGGCAATCATCTGGCATAAACTGTACCTGGTAAGGACTAAAGGTCACACCTTGGTTCAGCGAAGGGAGGCTCGTTTGGCGGGCAGGGGATGTCCAACCCGTTACAAGCTTCCGCCTCGACTTTCAAACTCTTCAAATCTTACCTCACTTGTGTGGGAAGGTTCACTGACTGCATTTTGTGCTTCAGTTCAACTCTCCCTTTCTGGCATCAGGATCTTGCCATGTCGGGAGTGGGGAAGATTCCACACCTCAAACATGTGTGCCTGCCCTGATGGGGCCTCCAATCTGTGCAATGGGCCACTGTCTATATTCTATTTTTGATAACGGTCTTTGTTGGAGCATGAACACTTCCAGGCCATGGACCCAGATGAAGTAGTGTGACCTTTTTGTGTATCTGTGAGGGCGATGCATTCTTTCCAAAGAAAGCTACTTACAGCATTTTTAATTCCAGGGTATGGATTGCATTGGCCAACGTAAGAAACTCAGCTCTTTGAAAATGTGGACAGCCCAGCAGTTAGTCCCAAATGACCTGATCTCATAATTGCAAGTTAAGGCACACTGGGCGAGGGGATAGTTTTTCAGGTCTTCAGAGGCTAAACACAGGCTGCAGCTTCTGGCTGTTCCGACAGGCGTAGTCACCTGACTTTTCCCGACATGTTGAAACAAGCCCAAAGCACTCAGGCATGTCGTTGCCTGGATTCTCAATACCTGACACCTCATAGGGGCACTCGAGCACTGGTTCTTTCTTTTAAATCACAAAATGTTTGGCAAGCCTTTTATTGTTGCTCTACCAAACATCTAACACAAAGACTTGAAACCATGTGTCAGGGAGATTCCAGGTTTCGTTCTTAGTCTTTGCTGAGTTAGGTCATCCCCATCGGGGAGGCAGTGAGAACCCTCGAACTGGCCTTAATGCCCCAGGTCTACAGAGGAGGAAAAAAATCAGCTGGGGTTTCTGGCCCTGCTGGGAGGAAAACCAGTGGACATCAGGTCAGGACACAGTCGAATATCTAAAACTGACCCATGAACAATGGCATCCTGGGAGTGGGTGACTGACATCCTCGGACAACGTCACACAAGCACAATGTAGGGCCTTCGGGAGAGGAGAGGGTGGAAACAAAAGGGAAGATCATAGCGTCCCATTTGCAGGTGACGGATTTTGGGGGCTGACACATATTTTTCACGTCAAGGCACCCCCAAGAGGGATAGGAAATCTGAGGCAGAGTGACGCCCAGACTCTACCCCTCTACCCCCAAAACCCTACACATCTCCCAATGAATGGCGAGAACCCACAAGCAAGTTATCCAGTCCGAGCCTGCTCTCTGGCCTCCATCAACATATTCCAATACTTGCTGAAGAACTGATTGGGACTTTACTGGGGAGTGACCGCTGGTTCTGTCCCCAAATACATGCAGTTAGCACCTGGAACAAAGCATTACGTTGAAAGACGAAGAACATGAGAACCTATGGGATGAGAAACAGTCATTCAGCCCATCAGGCTTACTCCTTCTACAAACCATGTGGATCCTACCCCATCACCGACTCTTTCTCACTCATTTCATTTCCTGAGGGAAAATTCGATACAAACGCTGCCTCATCCCTAAATGTAATCAATCAGAACTCTCGAACATTCCTCCATTCCCTCATCTCCCTTATTTAACCCAGACTTGCTCCCCTCGACAGACAACATTCCCCAGACCTAGCAGCACAGAAACTATTCTGTCCTGTGGAGTATTTGGTCATCTCAGTCAATCCCGACAATTACCAATCTCATTCCCAACCAGATATTTATCTAATTGGCCATTTGACCCATCTAGCTTGCTCCCATCATTTAGGTTTTTACTAAAGAATTAAATTTGGGGGCATACGGGATCCTTTCCTTTATTAGACGAGGCATAGAATATAAGAGCAGGACTGTATGTTAGAACTGTATAAAACACTAGTTAGGCCACAGCTTGAGTACTGTGTACAGTTCTGTTCACCACATTACAGGAAGGATGTGATTGCACTAGAGAGGGTGCAGAGGAGATTTACGAGGATGTTGCCAGGACTGGAGAATTTTAGCCATGAGGAAAGATTGGATAGGCTGGGGATGTTCTCTTTAGAACAGAGGAGGCTGAGGGGAGATTTAATTGAGGTGTATAAAATTATGAAGGGCCGAGATAGAGTGGATAGGAAGGACCTATTTCCCTTAGCAGAGAGGTCAATAACCAGGGGACGTAGATTTAAAGTAATTGGTAGAAGGATTAGAGGGGAGCTGAGGAAAAATGTTTCCACCCAGAGGGTGGTGGGGGTCTGGAACTCACTGCCTGAGAGGGTGGAAGAGGCAGAAACCCTCAACTCATTTAAAAAGTACCTGGATGTGTACTTGAAGTGCAGTAACCTGCAGGGCTACGGAGCAAGTGCTGGAAAGTGGGATTAGGCTGGGTGGCTCATTTTCGGCCGGCACGGACACGATGGGCCGAATGGCCTCCTTCTGTGCTGTAAATTTTCCATGATTTGCCACTTTTCCATCATTTCCTAACCAAGACGAACATCCCTGTACTCTCCACTGATTCAGAAATTAGTCCAGTTCTCTTCTGAATTCTTGAACTGAGCCAGTATTCACTGCAGTCCAACTATTTCCTTTAACTAAGCTTAGCCTATTGGTTCTTCAGCGTACAGCCATGTCCTCTGCTTTCCTAGTTTCCAACGGCAATACCCATCGTAGAAAATTTACGGCACAGAAGGAGGCCATTCGGCCCATTGTGTCTGCGCCGGCCTAATCCCACTTTCCAGCACTTGGTCCGTAGCCTTGTAGGTTACAGCACTTCAGATGCATATCCAGGTACTTTTTAAACATGATGAGGGTCTCTGCCTCTACCACCCTTTCAGGCAGTGAGTTCCAGACCCCCTCTGAGTGAAAAATTTTTTCCTCAGCTCCCCTCCAATCCTTCTACCAATCACTTTAAATCTATACCCCCTGGTTATTGACCTCTCTGCTAAGGGAAATAGGTCCTTCCTATCCACTCTATCAAGGCCATCCTACTGGATTTTTGAAAAGCTAGATTATTAAATTGGTATGGAGAGTGTAAGCCTGGTCCCTCACTCAGTGAAGATCTTCAAAACAAAAAGAAAACACGCCTTTGTTTCAAAAAAATATGAAGATCTGGTCGGAAAGTAAAGGGTGCACAGCCTCGTGCGCCTCGGATGATTCGGGTCGTGCAATGCTGCATCTTTCCAAATTTGTCGTTCTTGTCTCCCTCACAGAACAGCAACAAGGTCATGTTCCAGCACGTGCAGCAGATGACATACAATCTGATCGAGTGGCGCTCGCAGATCCTTTCGGGAACACTCCCAAAGGACGAGCTGATGGAACTGAAGAGAAAGGTCATTGCCAAAATCGACTATGGAAACAGGTGAGAACATTGATTCACCCAATAATGTGGAAACTGTCGCAATTGTACCGGATGATTCAGTGAAGGAAAGGACAGTAATATTTGGAAGTCAGTGACTGTACAACATTGAAAGGTTGTGTGTGTTCTATGCGATCGCTATGGGCTTTAACGCTCAGCTATGGAGGGACCAAAAAATCTATTGTCTTGACGAACATTGCATACAATTCAGTTGTTCATCTGCATTTTTTTTTTCTGTAAAGCCACAGTGTGGCTCCAAAATTACACACATCCACCCATCTCAAACAACAGAAAGCCGAGGCACCTCCACAGATCAGCCATTTCAACACCGTGGCTACAAAAGCAGGGCTGAAATTGCGCACTCTGCGATGGATGACTCATGTCCTGACCCTTCAAAGCCTCTCGACCATCTACAAGTCAGGTGCAGCTGCAACAACACTCAAGAAGCTCGACACCATCCATGACAGAGCAGTTTGCTGGTTCGGTGATCCGCCATCGCTGCAGAATGTACAATCTACAGGATACAGTGCAGCAACACATCAGAGTTACTCCCTCCCCTGCACCCGCTATCGCCGAGAAGGACAACAGCAGCAATGTCATGGGAACCTCCAAGTTCCCCTCCAAATCATACACCGTCCTGACGCGGACATACGTCACCGTTTCTTCATCATCGAGCCAATAACCTGGACCTCGCTACCTCACAACACTGTGGGAGCACCATCACCACACGGACTGCAGCAGTTCAAGGAGAAGGCCCACCACCACCATCTTCTCAAGGGGCAACGAGGGATGGGCAATAAATGCTCCCTCGTCAGTGTCGCCCATATCTTGAGAACTCATAAAAACAAAATGATCTGCAGCTCCTACGCGCCACAACAGACATGGGTTCCAAAGACAGCACAATATGGGTGGTAGCAGTGTTGTATACCTGAGGTGGTGCCTCACACCAACACAGAAACATGGTTGGAAGTGGCAAGCTGCACCCATCACCTGCCCGACAGAAAACCACCCCCTGGCATTCATACATTCGCTCTCCTTAGCCTTCTTTTCTCGTCTGCTCTTTTGCTTTTTCAACCTTTTCACAGCTCACCAGACTGTAGGATTTGCGGGTACTTTCTCTTGCGCTCTCTCTCTCATTCTCCAGGAAAAAAAACAAAGAAAGAAAGAACTTGCATTTATATAGCGCCTTTCACAACCTCAGCACGTCCCAAAGCGTTTTACAGCCAATGAGTTAACAGGACGCTGCTTGTGGGCGTGAAGCAGAAGGGTCGATGCGTAGAACTTCACACCCCCGACCCCCGACTCCCACCAGATGTGGGTCATGCAAAGAGTGACGAATGCCTGGGATTGACTTCCGGACAATGTAATGGAGGCAAAAAACCTTGGAGTCGTTTCAGAGATCGTTGAGTGGGGTGATGGATGAAGCTTTTATCTTTGTGTTTTATCTTGTTTGATCTGGGGGGCCTGGCTCTCTGCACTGTCTGATTTCAGATGAAACTTTCAGATATGTCCATCTTTCTTAAAAATAAGGGGACAAGTTCTTGACATTTCACATTAATCTTGAGGAGGGAAAATAAGAAGTTGCTTTGTCACTGCAGCTACAAGTCTCACAGGATTTTTACCAAAATGCTGAAATACTTACTCTGAATGAAAATTGAAAGTTTAACCTACTTTCAGAATCTGAGCCCCAACTCGTGCTGTGTGCCTGAGAATCTTTGTACTTCACTGTGATGATCAAAGACAAGAAACCCCAGAAGGTCGGAATTTCCCCTTGAGTGAGCCTCATCCATCACACAGGTGCTGTCAGGTTGCGTCTACTTTGACTTGAGGATACAAGGAAGGAGCAGAAAATAAATGTCGCTGGCGAATATAATAAACGTGTCACGCCATAAATAAGATCACTTTAAGTTCAGCACTTTGCTGGCCACAGTCTCCATGAGTAATTTGCTGCACCTGGCATTTCCCAGAGCTGCCGTTTTGGGAACACGTACCCAAACAGCGAAGCTATCGACGCTGAATTCGGTGCAGCATCACAATCGCCTGTGCGGTTTGTTAATTTTTAAAAAAAAACAAATCTACACCGTTCCTGAAAAATACTGAGTAACCATTCCAGCCTTCTGTGAATTAAAGAGCTTTCCTTAAGGAGAATTTATGGCACGTGACTCCTTTGAAAGGAGATCGGCACCATTTTAGAAGGGAAAGCAAACCCCAATTCCCTTTGTCATGGTACCATCCATCAGCAGATATGGTTGGGATTTTGTGGTCAGATTCTCCCCAGCTGTGATACCTTCGGCTGGGTTTCTCCAATTAGAAAAATCTTCTTGTCCTTCCTAAAATGTGTTCTGTTTCCTCTCAGAATTCTTGGCCTGGACTTGGTGGTACGAGATGAAAATGGCAACATCCTGGACCCTGACCTAACCAGCACCATCACCCTCTTCAAAGCTCATGAATCAGTTTCCCGAGGAATTGATGAAAGGATCCAGGAGGAGAAGGTAGATTCTTCAATTTCCTTCTCCCCGCAACGATATATATTCCCCACATTCTCACGACTTTTCATACAGCACAGGTGGCCATTCAGCCCGTCGTGCCTGTGCCAGATCTTTGTAAGAGCTATCCAATTAGTCCCACTCCTCTGCTCTTTCCCCGTAGCCCTGTAAATGTTTTCCCTTCAAGTATTTATCCAATTCCCTTTTGAAAGCCATGATTGAATCTGCTTCCACCGCCCTTTCAGGCAGCGCGTTCCAGATCATAACAACTCGCTGCGTAAAAAAATGTTTCCTCATGTCGCCCATCACCTTAAATCCGTGCCCTCTGGTTACCGACCTTTCTGCCACTGGAAAGTATCTCCTTATTTACTCTAACAAAACCGTTCATAAATTTAAACACCTCTATTAAATCTCCCCTTAACCTTCTCTGTTCTAAGGCGAACAATCCCAGCTTCTCCAGTCTCTCCACATAACTGAAGTCCCTCATCCCTGCTACCAGTCTAGTAAATCTCCTCTGCACCCTCTCCAAGGCCTTGACATCCTTCCTAAAGTGCGGTGCCCAGAATTGGACACAATACTCCAGCTGAGGCCTAACCGGTGTTTTATAAAGGTTTAGGATACCCTCCTTGCTTTTGTACTCTGCCTCTATTAATAGACGCACTACATCTACAGGACCAAACACATCACCGTCATGTCACTTCAGCACACCCTCGAGGCCAGAAGGGAACATTCAAAGGGGCCGTAACCCTCCAGTTTCTGTGTAGTCTCCATCCTTCTTTTCTGCTCAGTTCAATTTTATTCTTCCCCCACTTATGTAATGCCCAAAGAGGAGATTAGGATATACGGTCCTCGGCTGATGTTACCATTGTAATGTCAACACTTCAGCATCCTTTTCCTTCTCCCGCTTCTTCTAAATTCCTTTCTTGTTTAGTAATTAGGTTTAAGAGTGGCAATGTACAATCAGTGGAATTACTGACAGTTAATGAGCCCGACAGCATCAGGGAGCTGGATTAAAAAAGAAAGACTTGCATTTATATAGCACCTTCCACGACCTTGGGACATCCCAAAGCGCTTTACGGCCAATGAAGTGCTTTTGAAGTGTAGTCACTGTCGTAATGTAGGAAACGCGGCAGCCAATTTGCGCACAGCAAGATCCCACAAACAGCAATGTGATAATGACCAGATAATCTGTTCTAGTGATATTGGTTGAGGGATAAATATTGGTAAGGACACCAGGGAGAACTCCCTTGCTCTTCAAAATAGTGCCGTGGGATCTTTTACATCCATCTGAGAAGGTAGACGGGGACTCAATTTAATGTCTCATCCCAAAAGATGGCATCTCTGACAATGCAGCACTCCCTCAGTACTGCCCTGGAGTGTCAGCCTAGATTTTGTACTCCAATCCCTGGAGTGGGACTATGAACCCATCCCCTTCTGACTCAGAGGTGAGAGAGCTCCCCACTGAGCCACGGCTGACACCCAATAGCGATTAACATCAGTAGAGATACAGTAAATAACACATTGTGGTTACCAGGTTCATTTACTGGTGTTTGTGTGTCTCTCTCTCTCTTTCTCTCTCTTGTTCAGTCTAGGATTCACAATGTGGAGGTCAGACGACAGTCTATATTCAGCACTACACACACCTACAGTCTGTACGTGAACTTGAAGAATTTTGTCTGCAATATCGGCGAGGATGCTGAGTTGCTGATGTCTCTTTATGACCCAGTTCAGTCTGAGTTCATCAGGTACGTTCCTTTCCTGGAGGTGATGTGTGGTGACTACCTCTCCTCACTATTCAAGGTGACTATTCAGGAGGCCTCAGGAGCTCTACTCTGTCTTGCTTAAGCACAAGATAAAACCAACAAGTGATTTCCAGGTGGATTAGTTTGTGAGTGCATTCCTTAGAATCTAACAGCACAGAAGGAGGCCGTTCAGCCCATCGTGCCTGTGCCAGCTCTTTGAAAGAGCTATCCAATCGATCCCACTTCACCCCGATTTTTCCCAATAACCCTGTAAATTTTTTCCTTTTCAAGTATTTATCCAATTCCCTTTTGAAAGTTACTATTGAATCTGCTTCCAGCGCTCTTTCAGGCAGCGCATTCCAGATCATAAGAACTCACTGTATAAAAAGCACCTCCATTTAATCTCCCCTTAACCTTCGCTGCTCCAAGGAGAACAACCCTAGGCTTCTCTCGTCTATCCACATAGCTGAAGTCTCTCATCCTTGGTACCATTCTCCAAGGCCAGTAGGCTGGGACTGAACTGGAAAGACCAGGACGAACCCAGGCTATATCCCTGGTCTATGCTGAGTTGGCTTAATCTCAGCTGGGATGGCAATAATGCACAATTGGCCTCTTTGCTTATTATCCTGCTTCACACATCAAGACTGAGGGACTGAAGGCTGGCTGGTGGCTGTGGAACTGTACCCCAACAAGAGTCAGTGCCTCCAGGAGAAGAGGGGACTAAATTGGAAGGGTAAAAGAAGAACAGTTGAGAGATTCTGGATACTTATGTAGCTTTGTGTTACTCGCATGCTGCGACCCTGGAGTTCAGTTCGCAGCCACAGCAACACAGCCTCATGGCGGTGCAGTCACTGACGGTCCACAGGTCACCTTTACATACATCTGGCAACATCTGGCCTGAGGGTGCTTGACGGGCCAGTGTAGAGGAGCTTTACTCTTATGTTCCTAGCGCTGGGAGTGTGTGATGGTGACACTGGACGTCTGGGAAATGGAACACACTATTTCAGTGCTAACATCACCCACTTCAATGAATTACAGAGAATCTACAGCACAGAAACAGGCCATTCGGCCCAACAGGTCTGTGCTGGGGTTTAGACACAACATGAGCCTCCTCCCGCTCTAATTACCTCTTCCCACCCTGCCCCCCATTCCTCTATTTTCTTCTCCCTAACGTACGTATCAAGCCTCCCCTTAAATGTGTCAATGCAATCTGCTTCAGCCACTCCATCTATCAGGTCTCCTCTTGGTCCTCTCAATTGTGGTGACATCCCTTGTTTAATCTTTACTGCACTTTCTCTGATGCTTCAATATCCTTTTCGTAGTACGGAGACCAGAGCTGCACACGAGCATAAAAGTTCACTGTTACAAATATAGAAAACAAGACACCTTGGAGCCGGGCCACCAGGTGAAGGAATGCTGCGTCTGCAAAACTTGACAGGAGCTTTGTTTTACAGTGAAAACTATTTGGTTCGATGGAGCAGGACAGGAATGCCAAAGGAGATTGAGCGACTGTACAAGCTGGAAGCACTTTTCACAGTAAGTGCCTGGACCTTCAGGTCAAGGAACCTCGAAAGGGCTGCGATTATTGTCTTGAACTTGGACTTGGGCCGTTTGCAGCAGCTGGATTTCATGGTGTAGCCAACATTGACCCACTCCTGGAACAATTGTCTGCTTGCCAGGCGACTGACACTGTATCCACTGCAGAGCAGGTCCACAGCTCTGCCCTTTTTCAATTTCATTTAAAACTTATTTAATACAGAATGGGATTGGGTCGCATCATGGGTTCAACACTGGCTTTTCATCTTTGTGACTGAGATGCAAATCCAGCCCAGACTGATGGGATGAAAGAGTCCGCCGGCTTATAAAGGTCCTTTGCAAAATGAGTTTGGATAGAAATAGTTTCGTTCCAAATGTCCATGGATCCACAGGATTAAAACTGTCTCCAATTTGGCATTAATCAACAGTGTAGCTCAGAGAGGCCACAGAACAGCTAATGTGGGAGATGGTGCAGTTGGGAGCACTCCTCTGAGACTGGGGGACAAGGCACATGGTGGGACAGTATAGAGGAAACTTTACTCTGAATCTGACGGTGCTTTATTTGACCAGAGAGTGTTGAAGTCACAGTGGTTTTCAAAAGGCATTTGATAAGGTGCCACACAAAAGGCTGTTACACAAAATAAGGGCTCATAGGGTTGAGGGTAATATATTGGCATGGATAGGGGATTGGTTAATGGACAGAAAACAGAGAGTAGGGATAAACAGGTCATTCTCAGGTTGGCAGGCTGTAACTAGTGGGGTGCCGCAAGGATCAGTGCTTGGGCCTCAGCTATTTACAATCTATATTAATGACTTAGATGAAGGGACAGAGTGTAATGTATCCAAGTTTGCTGACAATACAAAGCTAGTTAGGAAAGTAAGCTGTGAGGAGGACACAAAGATTCTGCAAAGGGATACAGACAGGTTAAGTGAGTGGGCAAGAAGGTGGCAGATGGAGTATAATGTGGGGAAATGTGAGGTTATCCACTTTGGTAGGAAGAATAGAAAAACAGATTGTTTTTTAAATGATGAGAAACTATTAAATGTTGGTGTTCAGAGGGATTTGGGTGTCCTTGTACATGAAACACAGAAAGTTAGCATGCAGATACAGTAAACAATTAGGAAGGTAAATGGCATGTTGGCCTTTATTGCAAGGGGGTTGGAGTACAAGAGTAAGGAAGTCTTACCACAATTGTACAGACTTTTGTGAGACCACACCTGCGTACAGTTTTGGTCTCCTTATCTAAGGAAGGATATACTTGCCTTAGAGGCGGTGCAACGAAGGTTCACTAGATTGATTCCTGGGATGAGAGGGTTGTCCTATGAGGAGAGATTGAGTAGAATGGGCCTATACTCTCTGGAGTTTAGAAAATTGAGAGGTGATCTCATTGAAACGTATAAAATTCTTAGAGGGCTTGACAGGGTAGATGCGGAGAGGTTGTTTCCCCTGGCTGAAGAGTTTAGAACTAGGGGTCATGGTCTCAGGATAAGGGGTCGGCCATTTAGGACTGAGATGAGGAGGAATTTCTTCACTCAGAGGGTTATGAATCTTTGGAATTCTCTACCCCAGAGGGCTGTGGATGCTGAGTCTTTGAGTGCATTCAAGGCTGAGATCGATAGATTTTTGGACTCAAGGGGAATCACGGGATATGGGGATCGGGCGGGAAAGTGGAGTTGAGGTCAAAGATCAGCCATGATCTTATTGAATGGTGGAGCAGGCTCGAGGGGCCGTATGGCCTACTCCTGCTCCTATTTCTTATGTTATGGTGAGGGAGCCTTACTCTGCATCTAACCTGGGCTGGACCTGAGCTTGGACAGTTGGGGGCTGAGAAGACGCAGCCTTACTCTGCATCTGCGTTCGAGGTCAGTGCCGCGTTCGAGGTCAGTGCTGCGTTCGTTCGAGGTCAGTGCCGCGTGCGTTCGTTCGAGGTCAGTGCCGCGTTCGTTCGAGGTCAGTGCCGCGTTCGTTCGAGGTCAGTGCCGCGTTCGTTCGAGGTCAGTGCCGCGTGCGTTCGTTCGAGGTCAGTGCCGCGTTCGTTCGAGGTCAGTGCCGCGTTCGTTCGAGGTCAGTGCCGCGTTTGTGGTCAGTGCCGCGTTCGAGGTCAGTGCCGCGTTCGTTCGAGGTCAGTGCCGCGTTCGTTCGAGGTCAGTGCCGCGTTCGTTCGAGGTCAGTGCCGCGTTCGAGGTCAGTGCCGCGTTCGTTCGAGGTCAGTGCCGCGTTCGAGGTCAGTGCCGCGTTCGTTCGAGGTCAGTGCCGCGTTCGTTCGAGGTCAGTGCCGCGTTCGAGATCAGTGCCGCGTTCGAGGTCAGTGCTGCGTTCGTGGTCAGTGCCGCGTTTGTGGTCAGTGTCGCGTTCGAGGTCAGTGCCACGTTCGTTCGAGGTCAGTGCCGCGTTCGAGGTCAGTGCCGCGTTCGAGGTCAGTGCCGCGTTCGAGGTCAGTGCCGCGTTTGTGGTCAGTGCCGCGTTCGAGGTCAGTGTCGCGTTCGAGGTCAGTGCCGCGTTCGAGGTCAGTGCCGCGTTCGAGGTCAGTGCCGCGTGCGAGGTCAGTGCCGCGTTCGAGGTCAGTGCCGCGTGCGAGGTCAGTGCCGCGTTCGAGGTCAGTGCCGCGTGCGAGGTCAGTGCCGCGTTCGTTCGAGGTCAGTGCCGCGTTCGAGGTCAGTGCTGCGTTCGTTCGAGGTCAGTGCCGCGTTCGAGGTCAGTGCCGCGTTCGAGGTCAGTGCCGCGTTCGAGGTCAGTGCAGCGTTCGAGGTCAGTGCCGCGTGCGAGGTCAGTGCCGCGTTCGTTCGAGGTCAGTGCCGCGTTCGAGGTCAGTGCCGCGTTCGTTCGAGGTCAGTGCCGCGTTCGTTCGAGGTCAGTGCCGCGTTTGTGGTCAGTGCCGCGTTCGAGGTCAGTGCCGCGTTCGTTCGAGGTCAGTGCCGCGTTCGTTCGAGGTCAGTGCCGCGTTCGTTCGAGGTCAGTGCCGCGTTCGTTCGAGGTCAGTGCCGCGTTCGAGGTCAGTGCCGCGTTCGTTCGAGGTCAGTGCCGCGTTCGAGGTCAGTGCCGCGTTCGTTCGAGGTCAGTGCCGCGTTCGAGATCAGTGCCGCGTTCGAGGTCAGTGCTGCGTTCGTGGTCAGTGCCGCGTTTGTGGTCAGTGTCGCGTTCGAGGTCAGTGCCACGTTCGTTCGAGGTCAGTGCCGCATTCGAGGTCAGTGCCGCGTTCGAGGTCAGTGCCGCGTTCGAGGTCAGTGCCGCGTTCGAGGTCAGTGCCGCGTTTGTGGTCAGTGCCGCGTTCGAGGTCAGTGTCGCGTTCGAGGTCAGTGCCGCGTTCGAGGTCAGTGCCGCGTTCGAGGTCAGTGCCGCGTGCGAGGTCAGTGCCGCGTTCGAGGTCAGTGCCGCGTGCGAGGTCAGTGCCGCGTTCGAGGTCAGTGCCGCGTGCGAGGTCAGTGCCGCGTTCGTTCGAGGTCAGTGCCGCGTTCGAGGTCAGTGCTGCGTTCGTTCGAGGTCAGTGCCGCGTGCGTTCGTTCGAGGTCAGTGCCGCGTTCGTTCGAGGTCAGTGCCGCGTTCGTTCGAGGTCAGTGCCGCGTGCGTTCGTTCGAGGTCAGTGCCGCGTTCGTTCGAGGTCAGTGCCGCGTTCGTTCGAGGTCAGTGCCGCGTTTGTGGTCAGTGCCGCGTTCGAGGTCAGTGCCGCGTTCGTTCGAGGTCAGTGCCGCGTTCGTTCGAGGTCAGTGCCGCGTTCGAGGTCAGTGCCGCGTTCGTTCGAGGTCAGTGCCGCGTTCGAGGTCAGTGCCGCGTTCGTTCGAGGTCAGTGCCGCGTTCGAGGTCAGTGCCGCGTTCGTTCGAGGTCAGTGCCGCGTTCGAGGTCAGTGCCGCGTTCGTTCGAGGTCAGTGCCGCGTTCGAGATCAGTGCCGCGTTCGAGGTCAGTGTCGCGTTCGAGGTCAGTGCCGCGTTCGAGGTCAGTGCCGCGTGCGAGGTCAGTGCCGCGTTCGAGGTCAGTGCCGCGTGCGAGGTCAGTGCCGCGTGCGAGGTCAGTGCCGCGTTCGTTCGAGGTCAGTGTCGCGTTCGAGGTCAGTGTCGCGTTCGAGGTCAGTGCCGCGTTCGAGGTCAGTGCCGCGTTCGAGGTCAGTGCCGCGTTCGTTCGAGGTCAGTGTCGCGTTCGAGGTCAGTGCCGCGTTCGAGGTCAGTGCCGCGTTCGAGGTCAGTGCCGCGTTCGTTCGAGGTCAGTGCCGCGTTCGAGATCAGTGCTGACTACTTGTACCTGCAAGGATCCAGGTTGCCTCTGCCTTAAACCCTTTTCCCACTTGGGATCCTTGTACTCTGGTCTGGATTTGACGCTAGGATCTGAGGTCAGAGGGCAGTGTTCTAACAGCGCACTGTCCCACCCTCCAGTCTCTCATTCACTGTACGTGTGCGGAAGGAAAGTTCGAGTCGTCCAGGGTGCCATTTCCGTCCTGACTCTCTCTTCTTTTTTTCTAATAGGACCTCAGCAGCAGTGATCTGATCAGACTGAAAATCAGCCTCGTCTGTCAGATTGTTCGAGTTGGGCACATGGAGCTGAAAGAAGGGAAGAAACACACATGTGGCCTTCGCAGGCCCTTTGGTGTAGCAGGTAGGAAGTTCAGGTTTTGGTGTGCGGGCTGAGAGGCAATCAGTCACAGGTCAGATTATATTGACTAACAATAAGAGTGGAAAATAGGCGGGGTGGCAGTGTCCTGCAGCATGGGTCTGGTCCAGCCCAGAGGAGACCTGTTTCTCTCTATCTGTCTGTCTCCCTCTCTTTGTGACTCTCACTATCTCTCTCTCTCCACCATCACTTGATCTCGCTTTCTGTATCCGTTTCTTTCTCTGTTTCTCCCTCTCTCTCTTTCTCCCTCCGTCAATCTCTGACTCTTTCTCTCTCTCTTTCTTTATTTCCCCCTCTCTTTCTCGATCTGTCTCCCTCTGTTTCTCCTTCTCTCTTTCTCACGATCTCTTTCTCTGTTTCTCCTTCTCTCTTTCTCACGATCTCTTTCTCTGTTACTCTCCTTTCTCTCTGATCCTGTTCAAGGGTTGAACAATCTGCAGAAATTGAACTTGTAAAAATCTTGCAGTTTGGGAAATCGCCCAGTGGATCCCTGCTTTCAGTACAGTAATTATATCAAAATGGGCTTCTGAATGACTCAGTCCGGATGACTCAGTCGGTATATGTCCTGAATTGCCCGGACTCACACATGTCAAGAATGGCCACTCGGGTGAGGTACTGGAGGGAGGGCGGCTGGT